>NC_081556.1:81654981-81959445 GCF_963082655.1 Stomoxys calcitrans
AACCTTACCGCATGAAGGCTAAAGATTTTCGTCCTATTAGTCTGTCATCCTTTATGCTGAAGACTCTTGAGAGGTTGATAGAAACCTTTATCAAAGATCTGCAAAGATCCCTGGAGATCGCCTGTCGTGGCAGCAGCATGCATATAGTAAAGGCAAATCCACTGAAACAGCCGTTCACCAACTAGTCGGCTACATATAGGGTTCTATCCCTGTCAAGGAATATACAATGGTAGCATTTCTTGACATGGAAGGTGCTTTCAATAATGTAAAACCAACGTCAATAATGAAGGAGTTGGAGTTTCTAGGCATCAAGTCTACCGTAAGAAAGTTTATTAATAACTTACTTACTTAAAGATATGCATTACGGCAGGCTTGGGATCTTTGGATCTAAAAAGATGGGTCAGCAGAGGAACCCCTCAGGGAGGTGTACTGTCTCCTATACTTTGGTATATCGCTATTAACAATATGTTATTGTTTCTGGAAGAAAAGGGTGTAAAAGTGGTCTCGTATTCTGTATTCAGGTAATATGGAAAGGGTACTCGACCACTGCAGTGTGTATCAAGCGAAGATCCTAGCAATTAAGGAAGTGGTGGAATGGCTAAGATATAATGTCATTACGACGATTGGCATAAATATCTTCTCAGACAGCCATGCAGCTATTAAATCCCTGGAAAACGTATTTCTGAACACAAAAACCTCCCTCGAATGTCGCTGATCTCTTAACGAGATGGCTGACCAGTTCAATATTCGACTGTTCTGCGTGCCGGGCCACAGAGATATCCCAGGGAATTGTAAAACGGACGAGCTTGCGAGACTATGAACTGCCTTAAACACTCCAGGGATACTGGAATATGTGGGTAATCCTCTAGCGACATATAAGCTAAGTTTTCAGGAACAGGCCCGAAGGACAAAGAATGATAGATGGTCACATAGAGGGGGCTGTGAGCATTCGAAAACTAAGTGACCTAATCTATACTTGAAGAGGTAAACCGCTTTGCTGTTACTGGCTAGAACAGATGTCTCAGTCATTGTGTCCGTCATGACAGGCCACTGTCTAATCGGAAAACATGCTGACAGACTAAAGGTTGTCAACAACGACTTTTGCAGAAGCTGTAGGGACATTGAAGAAGAAGAGACTATAGACTATAAGACCTAGCAGTTAGAAGGAGCTCCACTTTAGGTTCTCATTTCTTTGAGAACCTGTCAGATTTAGCGGATGTGTGAACATTCGCAAGTTGTTGGGATTTTTAAAATGATTTGGATGGTTCAAGGGTAGGAACTAGAAGGCATCTTCCTTCTTCTGTTCCTGTGGCATCACCATGGACGAAAACGTCTAACCTAGCCTAACCTAACCTAGAAAAGAGGTTTTGGAGATGGAGATGAGATTTTGGAGATGGAGATAAGGCAAGTGGATGGTTTCAACTCCCAAAACACCATGTACAACAGAGCAGGTAAAGAAAATGGAGATAATTGGGAACCTCAACTGTGAGACAGTCAGTAACTTTATCTACCTCGGCTCTATGACACCAGTATTGAGAAAAATCGAAGTATAATACTGGCAAATAGATGCTACTTTGGACTATGTAATCAGTTCAGAAACAAGGCCACCTCTCGACAGACGAAAATTACACTCTACTAGACACTGATACTACCCGTGTTGTTGTATGGTTCTGAAGCATGGGTGCTTGTGAAAGCAGATGAAGTAGTGCTTGGAGTATTTGAGAGAAAGATTCTTTGGAAAATATATGGACCAGTTTGCGTTAATGGAGAATATAGGCGCCGTATGAACCACGAGCTGTATGACGACGACAGCATAGTTACACGCATCAAAATACAACGGCTGCGTTGGCTAGGTCATGTTGTCAGAATGGATGAAGAAGCTCCAGCAAAAAAGTTTTTTGAAGGCAAACACGGTGGTACACGCAAACCGGGAAGACTTAAAGCCCGATGGAAGGATCAAGTGGTGGGAGACATCAAATAATTTTTTTTTTCAAAATTTTTGAAGTAAAATTTCTGGAAACCGTTTTAGAGTCTTGTTGCATTTGATAGTTTCTATATTGAAATAAACAAATTAAGGTCAATATGCCTACTACTTTCGACAGCTGGTGCAGTTTTATGTCAAAGCCATTAATAGCCACTTTTCTTCGCTAAATGGTTATAAAATATTAAGAAAATTATTATTTTTTTTTTGTTATAAAAGCATAGTGGCTTAGGAAATAAAAATAAATTTGGAACTTTTTAGTGTTCGGAGTCGAGGAAACTTCCCTGGTCTCAGGTATCCGATCCGAAACCTCTTCCATTGCTTCCAGGTTTCCTAATGTCGCCTCGATTATACCGCGATGGTATGACCTGCTCCTATCCTCTAACAATTCTTACATTGCCTTAAGTCTCATAGCCGCAGTGGCTGCCTAATACTTAATTTGTATGTCTATGGGTTTGATATCTAGAATAGTCTGCAGTGCCCCAGAGGGCGCCTCGCCTATGCTAAGATAGCATGTTCTCTGAACCTGTTATGTTATCCTTACATGGTAGGGTATAAAAGATTCGACTTGATCGAACTAAACGCGGTTTTAATTGTTTCCTAATTTACCTTTCACTTTTTTATTTCTAAGCTTGAACATAGTTTACGCAATTTAACCATTTCCGATACCGTATTGGCTCATCTATTCCTTTTCTCTTTCTATATTTTTTTTGTTTGCAAAAAAAAAGCCAAGGGGAAAAAACTCGCACGCATTAACAAAAAAATATTGATTTAATGACGTCAATATAAAATTAACAGACAATAACCACAGTAGTGGCAACTGGTATTTTTATGCAAATGTCAGAATGGACAAAAAAATGTTGTCCAAAATGTGAAATGATTTGTCATGGCAAGAATAAAGCAACTCTAGGCGGCAACGGTGGAGTCAACAATAAAATGCAAATCACTTATTTATGTTGTGGATGCTATTTGTCTACTTAATTGAATTTATTAATCGAAGAGAGCAAAAAACTAAAAAAGGAAAAAAAACAACAACAATTATGCTTTCATACCTATACTCAGCGATATAAACTCCCTGAGCAGGAAGCTATTGGCTAACAACAACCACACCATTGATAATGATGATGAATTTCAAATAATTTCTCCCAGTCCCAGATAGACACGTTCGAAAATCGTTATGATTCACGCCCCGATCAACATCTGGACATGACTGGCTCTAACGCCCATGCTGATGTTGAAGCTGAAGCTGGTGCTGATGTTTAGATGGTGATGATCGTAGAAAAGAATTCTCGGTACTTGGATTTTTGTTGCTTTTGAATTATGGATTAGGTATTGATCAGAGGTCTGTCTGGTTATGTATATGGAGATAGAGGTGGAAGTGAAGTCCAGTACCTTGTGATTAGCATAATTCATAATTCTTGGTCATGATAGTCGTGTTTCTGGCAAATGGGTGCATCCATTGAATACTGCCTGCCATTGTTGTGGTTTTTTTTTAATCCACTGAATGCATAACAAACTGTTATGTATTTTCGGAATTTTGAATATTCATATGAATGTATAAAAAAAAATCTAAAAAAAAGCCCATGAGTCCCCACACTCAGAGTCACAGACACAGCCACAACTAAATGATTTATATCAAATGGTATAGTTTTTTTTTTTTAATTTGAGAACATTAATAATCATTATGTCTACCCGCTTATTGGCTCAGCTGTTGTTATTGTAACTTTTATATATTTTTTTTATGTGTGTCTTTTTTTAAATCCTCTTACCAGTTTTGTGTGTGTTTGACAGTTACTTTTAGAAGAATTTCAGTTCTGTGGCTTATCTAAAATCTGATTTTATTTATTTTTTTTGCTGGTTAAGTTTCTTTTGTGCATTCTGCAAACCAGATCACTAACAAAGATGCTTCATTAGAACGAGGTATAATGCCGTTCCTTCTGGGTTTTTTGTCTATGCAAAGTATCTGAGTATTCTTGAATATTTATACTTCAAAATTGGAAACATTTGCATATGGAAAAAGATTTGTTTCAAGAGGGAATATGTGGAAACATATTACTGTAAAACTTTGTTTGAAGAATTTGAAAGAATTTGAAATTGTTCCAATTTTTTTCATTTTAAAAGTTTTTTGCCTGTTAGGGCGAAGATCATTAAATTTTATAATTTTTGTTTGTTTCTCTTTCGAGACGATGTATGCATGTATATTTGTGTAATGACAGACATTCTTTCTGTGGCAAATTACACTTCTTCCGTACTACACATGATTTTTGTGCATCTGTTGGAAGTTGTCTGGCGTTCGAAGCCAGAATACAACTTCCAACAGATGCACAAAAATCATGTGTAGTACACAAAATTACACAAAAATACATGCATTGGGAAAAAGTACAGCTAATAGACAGGGTTGTCGAGCGTGGTTATTGTGGTAATTGTAGCATAAATGCGTTGTCCCTATTAATACGATTCAAATACAACACACCATCACACGACCCTTGAAGCCATCACACCTAATGTGGTTGAAAAGTCTTCTAACCAAAGACGAAACGCTTCCCATAGTGGCTGGTGTGTGTTGCTATCTTTGGCTTTCCTTTCCCATTTGCATCTCCGATCATTGAGCTCGTCTCGAAAGAGAAACAAACAAAAATTGTTCCAATTCTAAAAAAACACTTAACAAATAAAAGCAAACTTTGGAACAAAAAGGAAAAAAGTAAAAAGGCGTTTAGTTCGGCCTGGCCGATCTTTAGATACCCACCACCTTTCGTCAAAATCCGATGAAAAATTTCATAAGTTATGCCCTATAGCAGCTATATCGAAATATGTTCCGATTTGGACCAAATACTAATAAGTACAAGTCATTGTTCAATTGTGTATAACAAACTATTGGTCTTTTTTTAGTAACTATATCTAAAATTAATAGATCTGAATCATATACGACACGGATGTCGAAAAGCCTAACAGTGACTTGTGTAAAATTTCAGTGAAATCGGATTATAAGTGCGCCTATTATGGGGCCTAGACTTTAAATCGAGATATCGGTATATATGGCAGCTATATCCAAATCTGGACCGATTTGCGCCGAGTTGCAGAAAAATGACGAAGAGCCTTACACAACTCACTGTCCCAAATTTCGGTGAAATCGGACAAGAAATGCGCCTTTTATGGGCCCAAAACCTTAAATCGAGAGATCGGTCTATTTGGCAGCTATATCCAAATCTGGAACGATCTGTGCCAAATTGCAGAAGTATGTCGAGGGGCTTTACGTTGCTCACTGTCCCAAATTTCGGCGACATCTGACAATTAATGCGCCTTTTATGGGCGCAAGACCTTAAATCGAGAGATCGGTCTATATGGCAGCTATATCCAAATCTGGAACGATCTGAGCCAAATTGAAGAATGATGTCGAAGCGCCTATCACAACTCACTGTCCCAATAAATGCGCCTTTTATGGGGCCAAGACCTTAAATCGAAAGATCGGTCTACATAGCAGCTATATCTAAATTGGGAACGATCTCGATGTCGAAGGGCCTACCACAACTCACTGTTCCAAATTTCAACAAAATCGGATAATAAATGTGGCTTTTATGGACCTAAGACCCTAAATCGGTGGAGTGGTCTATATGGGGGCTATATCAAGATATAGTACGATATAGCCCATCTTCGAACTTAACCTGCTTATGGACAAAAAAAAAATCTTAGCGAAGTTTCAGCTCAATATCTCTATTTTAAAGGCTGTAGCGTGATTTCAACAGACAGACGGAAAGATGGACGGATATGGCTAGATTGTCTTAGATTTTTACGCTGATGAAGAATTTATCGTCGGAAATGGATATTTCCATGTGTTGCGAACAGAATGACAAAATTAATATACCTCCATCCTTCGGTGGCGGGTATGAAAATAACTCACTTAGTATTGTTTTATGTTTTCGAATTAAAGTAAATGGGTATATTTAAATGTGTTTTTTCAATGGGTTAACGTGAACCTTAGATAAGACTTTAGACCTTTTATAACCCCTCATCATAGAATGGAGATATACTAACCACATCATTTCGTTAGCAAAAAGGTTGAAAGCACGTTATTATCTCAACAAATATAGGAATATTTGCCGAAATACTTTAAATTGTTAAAGGTGGATAGAAGTTGTAAATGATTTAAATGGGGTTTGGTGCACATGTAAACTTGTGGTCATAATATTGAGTCACTCCCATTATAAGTATGCCCACCAACGAAGGACGGATTCACGCAGTTTGCAACACATCGAAATATTCGTTTCTCAAACTCTAAAGTAAAAAATTGATACTCTTAAAATTCTTAAATCTTATAGCCATGTCCACCCGTCCATGTTCCGTTAGGTTTCTCGACATCCCTGCTAAATATGGTCTAGATTGGACAATATTTTGATGTAGCGTCCATAAAGACTAATCTCCCGATTTAAGTTATTTAACCCATAAAACGAACATTTATAAACTGATTTTCCTCGTGCTGAGTATGGTCCGAATCCAGGCGAGAAAATCAGAAAAAATGTTCAACGGTGGTTATGTTCATCGGTGGTATCCCTTCTAAAGCTGGCGACATTTGTGTGGTACTTTACCATTTGCTATGGCAACCATGTATAAACTTCTCCACAAAGAGGTGTCGCATTAAAAAGGAACCCCCTTATCATTGAGCTTAAATTTGAATCGGACAGCACTCATAGATATGTGAGAAGTTTGCCTCTGATCCGTAATGGAATGTTCATTAGCAAAATATGCAATCACCTATTTGGACCAAAAAGGAATGCTAATGAATTTAGTGGAAATCGCTTACTTAATGTCGGCCTTATGTTATCTTGTTCTATACGCCTTTTTCAATTTTTTTTATATCCACCACCATAGGATATACTCCCTATTCATTTAGTCATTCCGTTTGCAACACGTCGAAAGGCAAGAGCAAAAGATGGGGGTTTGAACCGCGTGTCATGCACTGGATATATACTACAGTTGTCAGACCTATAATGCCATATGGTACTGTAGTTTGGAGGACGGCGCTTTAAGAGTCCACCTACTGTTCAATACGGCTGTGATTTGTACATCACAGCCGCTCTTAGGACGACTGCCATGAATATCTTCTCAGTCGGCCAGGGAGCTATTAAATTTCTAGGGAATATATTTCTGAATACAAAACCTGCCATCGACTGTCACAAATCTCTGAACAGTTCAAAATTCATCCGTTCTGGGTGACGGGCCACAGAGATATCCTAGAGAATTGTGGAGCAGACGAGCTTGCAAGACCAGTAACTACCTTTCAAATTCCATGGGAACTGGAATCACATCGGCTAAGTCTTTAGGATCAGGCACGAAGGGCAACGAATGACGGACGGTCTCTAAGTGGGAGTAGTCAACACTCCAAACTTATGTGGCTCAATCAAGACTTGCTGTCGCTGGCAAGAGCAAACGTCTCAATCATTGTGTCCGCCATCACAGGTCACTGTCTGATGGGAAAACTTGCTGACAGGCTGAAGGTTGCCAGTAGAGAGGAAAAGGAAGCATTTTAGTCTACAAGCATAGACCAGTGATGGGCCGACATAATCACACATATTTCACATTACAGTGTACTTACGCAAGAAAATAATCCCAAGCAAATCCATGGGCTTACACATACTTGCAGTTGTGTGCTCGTATTGAAAGAGCAATCAGTATATTGAACAACTTAGTCGAGTGCGGATGGTAAACTCGGAAACTGAACATTTTTAAAGTTTCGCCTTAGATACAACAATGCTGGTATGTTCAATGACAAAAATCATTAGAACACAAATGACTGACAAGTACAAAAAAAAAAAACACACCCAAGGCCCATGCATTATTTGATAATATTTATGCGATACAGAAATATCCATCCCAAAGTAGGTATATAAATGTGCGAAAACAACAACTTCCATAATTAATTTTTTGTTTTATTTATTGCATAACGAATACAGAAGATCATAATACAAATCATAATGGAGTTGTGCGAAAATGGAAGGCTCTTAAGGGAAGGGAAAAGGCTCCGAATTGGATCCCGATAGGCTCTCAGTGGGTGATTCGGTTGGATCAAGATGTGCGCTAATGGTTAGTAGGGAACATAAAAGGCACTTCGCTGCAGCTGATTTCTCAACGTCCAATAGTGATCCACGCGGCAAAAGGGGTATATTATAACAAATTTTACATATTTTAATAGGTCTCTTTAGAATCCTCCTCTACAAATGTCAAGAACTTATGTACCGTGGACTTATTTACAATTTTTTTGTATTTTGCACCACTGACGTCTGAATGCGTAAGGTATCTCATTATGACAAGATCAAACAAGTGTTGTGGAGATGAACTCATATCGGCCCAAAACGAAAAGGCTAACGCAGTAGTGGTGGAGTATTCGAACTCTGATCGTATTCCCCTTTCTACAAATAAATATACACCATAGTAAATCTGATTCGGTGCCACTGTGAAACCTCCTGATGGCAGAAGTATTTGGCCAGGAATCGTGGGTGAAGTGAGTTGTGGTTCGTAGAATTCCTGGCTTTAAACTACTTAATAGTGTGGGGACTATGAGGCTTGGACCCTGTAATACTGCTAAAGTGACCCTCTGTTAAACAGAAAAAAGGCAGTGGAAAATAAGCATTGCCTCTTGTAGGTCTGAGAAGAAAGTCGATACTATGGAGGATATTGATAAGTTGGCCGAGCGTATCACGAAGGCACTGACAAATTCGCTTAAATCTGCATGTCCTAGAAGAACGAACTCCATGGTGGAAGACAACTGGCAATATCTAAGTATGAGTTGAAGTAGATGGAAACACCAAGTCACTTCAGGACTGAGACATCTAGAAGTCTGAACTAAAAGGGAGCTGAAAAGGACTCAAAATCATGTATGGGATTCTGAAGCTCTGAATCCAAGGCTTCCAGGCTGGTCTTCGATTTTTGTCCGTTTTTGGTCACTATGATGTACAAGACCTCACGTTTTGGACCATCTAACAGTTGCAAATCTGACAAAATCTAACAAAATTAGCAAAACGATGCTAATTTTTTTTAAACCAACATAACTTCATATGCATTTTTCGCTGATTGTAGTGCCCATGAATAAATAATATTTTCGTTTTTAATAAATTATGCCAATTGGTTAAAGCGGGTGAGTATTTTTGGGACAGCCATTATAATCTGGTTTTCTGAATTAAAATTTAATAAAATTATGATAAGCAGACCCTATGTAGATTACCATGGTAAGTAGGCCCACCTACATACCTGTCTTCCATAAAAAAATGTGTACAAAAAAGAGAAAAAGTAATTCATAGCGAATCCTTGACCCAACTCATGCATCTACACAAAAGATTATGTTACAGACAACAATTTATTATTATTAACATTTTTTGTGGGACATTTTTTGGCAGATCTTTGTTTTTTTGTTTATGTTCATGTCACTGGGACATGAACTCGATCATCTGCCAGCCAGGTAGTTACCAGAGATGTGCGCAAATTATTGAAAAAAAAACACATTTTTGATTTACACGTTCATGGGATAGTAAATCAAGAGGCTTGTACGCAAGTCTGTACTGGCGTTGTGGCAGACTGTGGAGACTGGAAATCGAAACCACAAATGCAAATATATTCACAAAAAAATACATAAAACATGTGCGAAAAAATAAATAAATTTAAAAAATCACTTAAAATACTCGCACATCGAAACAGATGCAAATTTTCTTGTCTGCGAGGGAGCAAAGAAGTTTTGATGGTAGGGAGGTGGGGGCCATGATAAGAGAGGCATGGAAAAAGGTGTTGGTTTTATTGGATCATGGCTAAATTAATGAACAAACCTACCTACCTACCAACCAGCCAGCAACTGCTTCGAATATTCAGCATCAATATTCATTGTTTAACCTTAAAGAAGTTTGACGTGAAATGAATTTTAGAAGTTTTTTCCCATCGAAAAACAAAAAAAAAAAGAGTTACTTAATTTGAACAGGTATTTTGAAATTTAAATAATATGTTGGCACCGCCATCGCCAGAATTCTTAACGATTTTAGAAATACGTATAATTAGATCATTTTCTTAACTATTTTAACGCCTCGACGAAATGTTGTATAAAACTGGCTCCAGATAAATAATTTTTATTTGCATGAAATAAGTATGAAGAATGTGATAGCAAAACATGCACTGCAATAGAAAATTAGCTGAAGGGAGAAAGAAGTTTAAGAAGTTCTACACTCATAGAAAAAAGTTTGCTGAAAACAGCAAACACTGTCTGCTGAATATTAGTAGTTAATTTTGCTGCTATTGCAGCAGTAGTTTTGCTATTGCAGCAGTAGTTCTGCTATTGCAGCAGTAGTTCTGCCACTTCAGAGCAGCAGGTTGACTGCTGAAAAGACTGTTATTTGCTGAAAATTACTGCTGCTTAATTATGATGTTAGAAGAAAAAATTGAACACATACGTAAATGTGAGTCTCAGTGGATGTTTATAATTACCACTGTATACTTTCCATAACCTTTTTTATTTAAATTTAGATACAAAGGTCATGCCAGTCATGTGCTCATTAGTAGAGAAATAACAAACAAGTAAGAGCGTGCTAAGTTCGGCTGGGCCAAATCTTATATTCCCTCCACCATGGATTGCATTTGGCAAACAAACCTCTTTTTAGGCAAGCAAAGAATATTGAATAAAAACTGTTATGCTATTGGAGCTATATTAAGTTATAGTCCGATTCGGACCATAAATGAATACTGAACATTGTAGAAGTCATTGTGTTATATTTCAGTTCATTCAAGAAGCCAAATCGGGAGATAGGTTAATATGGGAGCTGGATCAAGCTATTGATCGATTCTGACCATATTAGATACGTATGTTGAAGGTCATGAGAGAAGCCGTTGTACAACATTTCTGCCAAATGGGATGAGAATTGCGCCCTTTAGAGGCTCAAGAAGTCAAGATCCCAGATCGGTTTATATGGCAGCTATATCAGATTATGTACCGATTTGCGCCATACTTGGTACAGTTATTGGAAGTCATAACAAAACATCTCATGCGAAATTTCAGCCAAATCGGATGAGAATTGCGTGCTCTATTGGCACAAGAAGTCAAGATCCAAGATCGGTTTATATGACAGTTATACCAGATTATGAACCGATTTGAATCATACTTAACACAGTTGTTGAAATTGAAACCAAAACACTAAGTGCAAAATTACAGCCAAATCGGATAAGAATTGTGCCCTCTAGAGACTAAAAAAATCTAGACCCAAGATCGGTTTATATGGCAGCTATATCAAAACATGGACCGATTTGGTCCATATACAATCCCAACCACCTACACTAATAAAAAGTATTTGTGAAAAATTTCAAGCGGCTAGCTTTACTTTTTCGAAAGTTAGCGTGCTTTCGACAGAGAGACGGACGGACGGACATAGCTAGATCGACTTAAAATGACATGGCGATCAAGAATATATACACTTTATGGGGTCTCAGACGCATATTTCGAGGTGTTATAAACAGAATGACGAAATTAGTATACCCTCATTCTATGGTGGAGGGTATAAAAATGAGAGCTCAGCCACATTTCGAAATGTATACCCTTGGATGAATTAGGTAACTTCTTTACAATAAAATTCCACATATTACAATCATCTCTTCCAAAAAATTTTCTAAAAAATTTCTAGAAAATGCCTAAAGAAATCAAAAACAAGTAACAGACAACTATAAAAAGTAGCATACACATTTTTTTCAGCACACTTGTGTACTCAAAATAGCAGAGTTTGTTAGTTGAAATAGCAGTGAGAAATGTTTGCTAATATAGCAGCCCTATGTTTGCTGAAACAGCAGTAATGTCTGCTTTCCCATTTTCAGCAGACAAAAACTGGTGTTTCAACAAACATTTTTGCTGTTTTGAATAACAAATTGGGTTGAGTGTATCACTGTGCTGCAATAAGTACAATGATCATTAGAGTACAAAGATGTAAACAAAAGTACAAAACAGGTTATATTCGACCATACCGAACGGAGGAAGTTGGAATTTGAAAGTTTCGCAGAAATGATTAGTGCCTTTAAAGAATCGGTATAAATCATATCAAATGAAAAGGAAGAAAAGGATCGCTTTAGTCAAGTTTTTTGAACGATTTTTCCATAGGCAGATAAGATGGTTTATATGGGAGCTATAATAGGTTATGGATCGATTCAGAACATCATCAGCCAATTATTGGGTTGCCCAAAAAGTAATTGCGGATTTTTTAAAAGAAAGTAAATGCATTTTTAATAAGCTTAGAATGAACTTTAATCAAATATACTTTTTTTACACTTTTTTTCTAAAGCAAGCTAAAAGTAACAGCTGATAACTGACAGAAGAATGAATGCAATTACAGAGTCACAAGCTGTGAAAAAAATTGTCAACGCCGACTATATGAAAAATCCGCAATTACTTTTTGGGCAACCCAATAGAATACGAAATTTGCCTTTACAGGTTTAACAAATAGAATCGTGCGATGGGATTATATACGAAAGTTATCGGGCCATGTCCGATTTGGGCCATAATCACTTTAGGTTAGGATGGGTTTAAGTGGCAGTCTGCAATTAAGACTTAATGAGACCTTTTCGTCCATTGTGATGCCACAGGAACAGAATAAAAAATATGCCTTCTAGTTTCTACCCTTGAACAATCCAGGTCACTTTAAAAAGCCTAAAAACTGGTGAATATTCAAATTCGCTAAATCAGACAAGTTCGTAACGAAGTGAGAACCTAAAGAGGAACTTCTTCTGAATGCCAGTGCGGGACACACACACACAGCAGATGTTCTATGGTCTCTTCTCCCTTGACGTCCTCACAGCTCACAGCAAAAGTCGTTACTTGCATACTTCTGTTAGCATGTTTTGGAGTGTTCACAATCCCCACTTTGTGACCATGTGTTAATCGTTGCCCTTCGGGCCTAATACTGCAGACTTAGCTTTCATATCCCTAGAGCCATAACCACAGATTCCAGTTCCCCTAGAAATCGTAAGGTAGTCCCTTGTCCCACAAGATCGTTCGCTTCGCAATTCCCTGGGATATCTATATCGCCCGGCACCCAGATAAGGTGCATATTGGAATGTTCAGCCATCTTGTTGAGAGATTTGTGACAGCCGAGGGCGATTTCTGTATTCATAAATACGTTCTATAGCTGCCTGACAGTTTGAGAAGATATTTTATTTATTTCTAATCTTTGTACTTAGTGTCTCTTAAAAGAGTCGATGTCCATTAAGTGTCTGTGCTGAACTCTTAGATAAGCGTAATTCCTGCATTCCCAGAACATCAATATGCTAAATTTATGACATACGAAATTTGTAGATAGGAACTAACTAATATGTCATTTCAGCCACTTTCATGGGTTTGTGTTTCTTTTGACATCAAATTGTAAGCATAAATAAAGAGCTATAATTTCAATTTATTATATAATTGTCTGTTGAAATATTCGGCATTTAATTTATATATGCATCAGATAGATAGAAAAGAAGTCAGCAGTAGAAGTGGAGATTTGTGGATATAATTTACAAATGGCAAGTTGAATGATGGATTTTATGTACATTGATTGGAAATCATTTTGTTCTATGGCTTAATGGATGCTGGCCAGAAGAAGAAGTGGCATAGCAGTGAAAAATTTGGAAAATAGGGTAATTTATAGATTACTGGGGATACTTGCCTTGGAACTTTGAATCGAATGCTGGCATAATTAAATTTTGTGGTGTGAGGAATGCCCCCTACGCTGTACAATCCATCAATACTTACCATTTGTAAATTAGCAAGGAAACCTATTTTGCACTAGGGAAATATTTTTTTTTACAATAATCACAATAAATTAAGAATAATGGTTTTACACTAAAACACTCAAAAAAATAAGAGCACAGTCACAAAATATAGTGCTGATTGTTATCGCCTCGTATTAACACAACTGACACTTGTAATAGAATAATCATGCTCCTAAGTTCATTGGCCTTTTTCGCCTATCATCGGCAAATAGCCAACCAACGTTGCCATGAATTTTTCTCATGATTTTGTTAATGTCAAAATAGACAACTTCCTTATGAGTATTAGTTGATTTTTTTTTGATTTGCTTCCCTTCTTTGAAGATTTTTTTTTGAATGTCTTATCACAAAACATTATTTTTTTTTTAACATCCAGTTCTATAAAAGTCATCGACGACTTTTATTTAATTAGAATTTAATCAAAGAAATATGTGTATTTCCAATATTCAATATTTTTGTTTGTTTTTTGTTGTTGTTTTCTTTGCTTCATTGTATATTTCCATATGATGTTATGGCACTTGGCATTACCGGTAGCAGATCCAAATTCACACACAAGCAATCGCTAAAGAACCAGCCCGATAAGCCGTTTCGTTGACGACCTTGTAAAGAAACCGAAAAGACCGAAAACATCATTATCCATTCATTCTTAACGTTAAGTCGTCTCTTTTCTTCAAAAGAAAAAAAAAAAACAAAACAAAACAAAAATGTCATCGTCGGTACCGCATGGTACTGGGTGGCCAGAAAATATTGCATACATCGTATATCGTATCTTAAGCGAACACTCCGAACAAAGAGTCAATTCGACTTTCTACGGGTGATGCTGTTAGATATATAATTTTCAATTTAAAATCCTGTTTTGTTTTTAGACACCATTAAGAATCAATTTATAGTAGATCATCATCATCATCATCGTCGTCGTCATCGTTATCATTAAACACTTTATTATTAACAACAGAAAACAAAAACTGATATTCATCAGAAGCAGACAAACCAAAAAAATAAAATAAAAAAAAAATTAAATTAAATAAAACCAGAGCAAGAAAACACGTTTGATTTCTGTTGTTGTTGCTGTTGTTTCTTCAAACCAAACAAAGATACAATTTAATAAATTACCTTCTTTTTCGGAATATTTGAATTTAATTAGAGTCAAAGGTATATTAAAATAATTTGTATCCGCCTGTGCAATGGCTCTACCATCGATTTATTGGACAATCGCACCAATTTAACCACACACAGAATTAATAGAAATTTGAATTAAACAAAAAGAAAAAGAAAAAGATTCTAGCATCCTGTTTCTATTTAATGTTCTAGCGGTAGCTGTTCAAACAAAAAAAAAAAAAATATATATATATATATAAGAAGCAGAGAAACAAACTAGTTCTTTCAAGACCAACTCAACCATTTGATCTTTGATTTTTTGGGTCTAATAAATTTTATATCTTTTTAATTATTCAATATCATCTACAGGCAAGAGTGGTTGTTAGTGGTTTCTGACAATGGAGAAATTTGCAGATTATTGCCAAGATTGGGACTGAATCCAAAAGTTGGAAATATACATTTTCTAGTTGTTACATATCAGACAATAGATTTAAGTTAGTTGTGGTTATAGTGACAGACTGCAAAACAAACTCAAAAGGCAATTAAGTCCAAAGTGATACCACAGGAAAGGCGCTAAGTTCGGCCGGATTATAAATGCGCCTTTTATGGCCCCAAAACCTTAAATAGAGAGATCGGTCTATATGGCAGCTATATCCAAATCTGGACCGATTTAAGCCAAATTGCAGAAATATTTTGAAGGGCCCAACACAACTTACACTCCCAAATTTTGGCGACATCGGACAATAAAAGCGCCTTTTAGGGGGCCAAAACCTTAAATCGAGAGATCGGTCTATATGGCAGCTATATTCAAAACTGGACCGATCTGGGCCAAATTGAAGAAGGATGTCAAATGTCCTAACACAACTCACTGTCCCAAATTTTGGGAAAATCGGACAATAAATGCGCCTTTTATGGGCCCAAAACCTTAAATCGAAAGATCGGTCTATATGGCAGCTATATCGAAATCTGAACCGATCTGTGCCATATTGCAGAAGTATGTCGAGGGATTTAACTTAACTCACTGTCCCAAATTTCGACAACATCGGACAATAAATGCACCTTTTATGGGCCCAAAGCCTTAAATCGAGAGATCGGTGTATATGACAGCTATATCCAAATATGAACCGATCTGGGCTAAATTGCAGAAGTATGTCAAGGAGCTTAACTTAACTCGCTATTCCAAATTTCGGCGACATCGGACAATAAATGCGCCTTTTATGGGCCCAAAACCATAAATCGAGAGATCGGTCTATATGGCAGGTATAACCAAATCTGAACCGTTCAGGGCCAAATTAAAAAAAGAAGTGGAAGGGCCTAAGGCAACACACTGTCCCAAATTTCAGCAAAATCGGATAATAAATGTGGCTTTTATGGGCCTATGGCCCTTAATCGGAGGATCGGTCTATATGGCAGCGAAATCCAAATCTAGACCGATCTGGGCCAAATTGAAGAAGGATGTCGAAGGTCCTAATACAACTCACTGTCCCAAATTTGGGCGACATCGGAAAATGAATGCGTCTTTTATGGTCCCAAAGCCTTAAATCAAGAGATCGGTCTATATGACAGCTATATCCGGATCTGAACCGATCTGGGCCAAATTGTATACGGATATCGAAGGGCCTAACACAATTCACTGTCCCAAATTTTGGCAAAATCGGGCAATAAATGTGCCTTTTATGGTCCCAATGCTATATCCAAATGTGGATCGATCTGGGCCAAATTGAAAAAGGATGTCGAAGGTCATAACACAACTCACTGTCCCAAATTTTGGCAAAATTGGACAATAAATGCGCCTTTTATGGGCCCAAAGCCTTAAATCGAGAGATCGGTGTATATGGCAGCTATATCCAAATATGGACCGATCTGAGCCAAACAGAGTAAGAATGTCGAAGGGCCTAACACAACTCACTGTTCCTAATTTCAGCAATATAGGATAATAAATGTGGCTTTTATGGGCCCAAGACCCTTAATCGAAGAATCGGTATAAAAATGGGGCTATATCAAGATATAGTCCGATACAGCCCATCTTCGAACTTAACCTGCTTATGGACAAAAAAGGAATGTGTGCAAAATTTCAGCTCAATATCTCTAGTTTTAAAGGCTGTAGCGTGATTTCAACAGACAGACGAACAGACATGGCTAGATCGTCCTAGATTTTTACGCTGATCAAGAATATATATACTATATAGGTTTGGAAATGGATATTTCGATGTGTTGCAAACGGAATGACAAAATGAATATACCCCCATCCTTCGGTGGTGGGTATAAAAATACTATTTTGAAATCATATTTGCCCGGAATGAGTATTTTGGGAATTTTCGTGAAAAAAATTGGGCGGAATTTATGTTTAATTTTTAGGACACTTTTATCTTCAAAATTCAAAAAGAATTATTCGTTTTTTCTTAAATTTTTTTTCAAAACATGATCTCGATAACACCCCAGATCTAACCATTTCAAATTTCAAAGAATTACTTCTAGTCCTTCCCAAATGGTATATTTTTTACAAGTTTTTTTTTCAATTCTATTCCACTGTACGTCGTTCATAGGGTATCCTGAAGTATATATATATATATATATATATCTAAGAATGCCAGCAAACTTTCGCCTAACCGCAACAGCCAAGTCATCTGCATTAAGACAATTTTCTTACAGAGACAATAACACATTGTTAGTGGCCAAATTCCAAAGTAGCGGATATGGTACACCTCCTTAAGGTGTACCTGTGCTAACCCATCTTTGCTGATCTACAGATCCCAAGCCAGCTGTAATGCATCTTTTAGTAAGTAAGTTATTAATAAGCTTCCTTACAATAATGTTGATGCCCAGAAACTCCAGCTCCATGACTGATGTCGGTTTTATATTATTGAAAGCACCATCAATGTCATTCAATGTGAATGTTCCTCATTGTATATTCTATGTAACCGACTAGTGTCGTGATTAACCGCTCTAAATTATTCGATTATTTGTTTATTTGAAAATTCGATTCTAGCTCTTCTTGCGTTTATTCTGATGCCAGAAACATGGAAACAGGTTGCGTAAAATCTGTTCATGCATTTCTTACTCATTGGCTGATCATTGTTTTAGTAGACAATTGTTTCGAGCTGAAGATTTTGAAGAACTACCTGTACCTGACCACACAAAATCTCTCATGAATCCATACTGGAAAAAAGATGAATCTCTTTTTTCAATATTTTCCGGAGCAACTAGTGCTATGAGGGTGTGATCAAATTTATGTAAGTCCTATACTCCTGCCGGGACTACCTCCCACTAAAATTCATCCTCTTCAATCACAACATGAAAATGTAATTTCCTTGAGTGTTTGATGATCATTTTTTTTATTGAATCTCCTTAAATGTGGATTTTATCTAATCTTAAATAGAAACTCATCAAAGTATGATACAGGGATACGAGGTTGTAAAAAAGTCATCACCCTAGTGTACACCTTAGTCAACTTTTCCTCAGGTTTTAATTCCAAAGCAGAATTGTTTATATCTAAATTATCACGATCTGGACAGTTAAACATACTTCTCATTTTGTGGTATCACATTGATTATCAAATAAGTCAGATTACAGACTCCTAACTATCATATATATGTACTAAACAGCATTTTCAACAAATATTAGACAAATATTGAGGTATATTGGAGAACTGTAAACGATGATGAAGATGGTCATTTGAGTTTTCATTGATATTGTTTTGATCCTTCCATTGACATTCATGGTGTCTACAGACAAATCCTAGTTTGTAAAATCAGGATATTTTGGGGCCACAAAAACATTTAGGCCTGTATACCCCTCGTTTGAGTTTGCGAATTCGTAAAAACCAAAGATTTTCTTTGTCTTATATGTCGAAAACTTTACAGAATAGCGGCCTTTTTCACAAATCTACCTTACGTTTTGTGAATAAGGCTTTAGATGTTTGAATCTATATTGTAATCAGAAATCTTTATGTTAAGAGAAACGTCAAGAAATTCAAATCATAAAACAGAGGGTGTATATGGGCACAAATATATAGCAATTAGCTTTTCGAATTCGTAAGTGGAGCCGTATGAGATAGTTGGGATTTTTAAGACACAGTTGTACGAGTGTGAAAACGATTTATTGAGATGAACGAATGACAAATAAAAATATACCTCCTTTTATGGAAGAGTAACTGAGTACTTTAACAAGAGTTAAGAACATTGAACATTGGGTCCAAGTGGTGCTTTGATAGAACAACCCCTTGGACCAAATGAGACTAGATGAGATGAGTAGGTCGAAGAGATACAAATCCATAAAAATTTAGCAGATGTTGTTATTCTGCGAATTACTTGTCATCACTGATATGAAACAATATTTTTCGCCACAAATTAACATTTTGGATTAAAATGTAATTATGTCCACTATTTATTGAATTTGCCAATTTTCCAAGACGAATTCATAATATATTAAATTCAATTAGAGTTCTGCTAAATATCGTTGTATAAATATTAAATGGACTAATATAAATGAATCACTTAAAGGCTCTCTATAGTTAGAGATTAAACGCAACGGTTTTTTTTTCTTCAAAAACAGTTCAAAATATCTTTAAATGTAATCAGTAATCAGGGTAATCAGGGTAAGATCATCATCTTCTCTTACTACCAAAAACTCACCTTTCCATTTACAGCAAACATCTTGTTGCGATTGTTAATATGAAGACTCAATTAGGTTGAAATTGAATTTTTAAACTTGTTTGTATGGGCGCAAAATGTCAAACTATGGCACAAATTATTAGCACTTATTTTTGTGGTTGATCGTTGTCGTTTAATATTTGCACTTGGCAATCAATATTCGTTCAATTATTTACGTGGTTATTTGTTTATTTTTCTCATTAGATTCTCTTGTGTTTATAGAGTCTTTTTCACTGTAATCCTTATGGTTTTGTTTGATTTAATAACTCGGTTGGTGGGTGTATTTGTGTATCAGAATATATTTATTGGTTTATTATCCGTTTTGTTTTTCGGTCGAATTTAAAAAAGTATTCACAAAAAAATTATTTGCTTTTTAAATGGCTTTCGAAAGGGCTTTTTGTTTATTCTTGCGTTTCTTTTTGTATGTTTACTCTACGAATTCTGATCCGCTACTGTCAATAAAATAAGTTGACAAAATCACTTTTATATAAAAAGCGAAACAAGTAAAAAAGGTTCAAATCAGCACAGCGAAAAACACTCAGACATTGTTGTTGGTTGGCTCTGAGTGAGTTTGTCCGTCCATCTGTATGTCTCTTAAGTCTGTGGGCCCGGCTGGTCTCGTACATGGAGCATCTTCATTATGACGATCTGTTGTTGTTTCATTCGTCTTGAGTGAGAGAGTGTGTATGGGTATGGGCGATGTGTTGTTAGCTTGCTGGTATTTCACATATCAGTGGTGACAAATAATTCGCAGAACAACAACATCTGCTAAATTTGTATGGATTTGTATCTCTTCGATCTACTCATCTCATCTAGTCTCATTTGGTTCAGAGGGTTGTTAAATGAAAGTGCAAATTGTTCAATGTTGTTAACTCTTGCTAAAGACCTCAGCAACAATGAGTCTCTAGTTTCCTTTCTAAGGACTATTTTGAATGTATTTTGATCGATTTTTTGTTAAAAGGAAAGTTTTCGACTTATGTTAACCTTTCGTTTTATTAAACTTATTGAGTTTTTAATTGGCTTGCAAATTAATGATCAGGAATTTTTTCCAATAGAGGTATTAATTGAAATTTCATTTCTAAATGTGAAGTGAATCATTAAGAACTGTAAAATATGTATAATCAGTCAGTCATGCTTGGTGTTATGGCAATACACAAAATATGTTTGAAATATTTTTATTGCCAAAAAGGGAAATATTGCAAAGAATACTTAAATGTAACACGTAAAAACGTGCTAAGTTCGGCCCGTACGAGTCTTGGGATTCTGCTAAAAATTTGGACAAACTAAATTAAGTTGAAGGATATTATTTTACCCTACGCACCAAAATTCTGCTAAATCAGGAAAAAAATAAAGCTTCTGGGAACCGAACAAGGATAATCGAGCGATCGCCTTATATGGAATATACATCAGCTTAAAGACTGATTTGGACCGTACTTGACATATGTAGTTGTTGTAAGTCAGAAAAGTACACTATATGGAAAATTTTAGGCAAATGGAGAAAAAGGCGGCTTCTCGTGGCTTAAGATGTCAAATCGGGAGATCGTTTTATATGGGAGTTGTGTGTAAATCTAAAGGGAGAAGAACAGGGCTGCATACCTAGGAATAATTGGAGTGGGATAGTTAATGGATTGTCATCAGTATACTCCGATGTTCTTGTGGAATTTCCTGGGTCCAGTTTGTGACGATGCAGGATGGTATCGGGGCCGATACAGACTAATTGCCTTCGGGGATCAACGCTCAATTGAAATGTATCGTTGTGCTCTAAAAAAGATTGGTGTGATCTGGCCAGGTGCAACACTAGATTTAGTCAAGAAGGAAGATATTCCTTCTCGATCAATGGCGCATGCTTGGATTCACCCAGATCCTGAATCCATACGTGGAAGACTAAGGGAATGTAATCCCAATATTTCAACCACCGACTGGAAGAAAGATTGGTATGAGGCTCCGGCTGTTTCGCAGACCTCAACAATTCTGAAGGAGTTGTATCCTACGGATGTAGCAAGTTGAGACTAAGGGTCTATAGAAGCGGTGTGATTGGGTAATCAGGAGACGACTCAGCAGTTGTTGCTGAACACTTGCCTGAAGAACTATCGACAACATCGCTAAGATCTGGTGGATTGGAGGAGACTGAAAATCAGGACAGGAGGGGAAATCATCGGGAGGGGAAACGGGACCCGACAAGCCCTTTGCGGGTGGGTCATCCGGTTGGACTGATCTCAAGTTGTGGGCCAGCAGGGAAGGACAGAACTCAAAAAGTACTTCGACAGCAGCAGCTAGTGAAGCATCTACGGAGGAATCGTCCACACCGCAAGAGTCCAGTGTCCTGAGGAAGAGTGGTTCCACAGCTTTCTCACCTGCCCATTGATGCGCACGGAAGCTCATCATGACAATTTCTAACGATTCTAGGGATGAACTCCTGGTGGAATCAGAAGACGAGGCTAACACAACAGTGGTGGAAGTTCTGAATCCTGAATATGGTTCAGTTTCAACAGATAAATATCCACCATTGTAAGGCCGCTTCGGCGGCACTAAAGGTCCTCCTGATTGCTAGGGGATTTGACCTGGTTCTTATCCAGGAACCATGGGTGTGTGGAGCAATGGTTCGTGGACTAAGATCCCAAGCGGCATGGGGGGAAGGACGGAACTCAAAAAGTACATCGACAGCATTAGCCAGTGAAGCATCTAAGGAAGAATCGTCCAAACCGCAAGTGTCCTGAAGAAGCTTTCTCACCTGCCCCTTGATGCGTACGGAAGCTCATCATGAAAAGTTCTAACGAATGAAAGGATGAACTCCTGGTGGAATCAGAGGACGTGGCTACACAACAGTGGTGGAAGTTCGGAATCCTTACTATGGTCCGATTTCTACAGATAAATCTCCACCAGGCCGAACTAAAGGTCCTCCTGATGGCTGGGGGATTTGACGTGGTTCTTATCCATGAACCATGGGTGTGTGGAGCAATGGTTCGTGGACTAAGAATTCCGGGATTTAAACTTCTCAAGGGTATGGGGAATGGGATACACAAAGCCTGTATTCTTGCAAAGAGTAGTTTAAATGTTTTTCTTCTTCCGTCGCTAAGCACTTAAAATTTAGAAGTAGCCAGCCTTGAAATTGACAAGTCTCATTACTGGCTGGCTTCCCTATATATGGCACATGATTCAGAGATATCGCCTTCAAACCTTAAGTCGCTGGTTGAAGCCGCTTCTAGGGAAGAAGAGCTTCATTGTAGGAAGTGATGCTAATGCACATCACCAGATTTGGTCAAGTTCGGATGTCAACGAAAGGGATGAGGTGCTTATCGAATATGTTATAAGTTGCAATCTGGCTATTTGTAATAAAGGGGATAAACCGACCTTTTTTTTACCAGGAATAGGCAGGAGGTACTAGATATTACCTTTGTATCGGAAGATATAAGCGAAAGAATATGTGACTGGGAAATGTTGGATGACCACAGTTTCTCTGATTATCGTTATATTAGTTTTGCCTTGGAGAAAATACTGCACAAGTAGTCCCTCGGCTAAACAGTAGAAATGCGGATTGGGACAAATTCTGCACGTCTTTCCCTTCTAGACAAGAAAAGGAAGAGGCAACTGCGGAAGATATAGACATAATGGTCAAGCGGTTCACGAAGGCCCTGAACTCAACGAGATGGGCGAACAGTTCAAAATGTACTTGTTCTGGGATATCCTAGAGAATTGTAAAGCGGACGAGCTTGCGAGACTAGGAACTACCTTACACATTCCAGAGAGACTGGAATCTGTGGAGCGTACGCTAAGTTTGCAGGATCAGGCCCGAAAGACAAGGAATGATGAATGGCCACAAAGAGGGGGCTGTGAGCATTCTAAAACTATGTTGCGTAATCTAGACTTGAAGTCTACCGCTTTGCTGTCACTGGCAAGAACAGACGTCTTAATCATTGCGAACGGCATGACAGGTTAAAACATGCTGACAGACTGAGGGTTGCTAGTAATGACATTGGCAGAAGCTGTGAGGACATCGAAGAAGAAGATACTATAGAACACCTTCTGTGTGTGTGTACTTACGTGTAGCTACCACGTATATCTGATTCCGATTTAATTCCTTGAACCCGTGAAGGGCACAATTCTTATTCGTTTTGGCTAAAATTTGGAATATTAAGTTCTTTTATGATATTCAACAACATTTGAACAATAACCTGAAAAAGCTTCCACACCGATATCTCGACTTAACTTCTTGACATAAGTTCCAACAGAAAGCAGTTCCTTTCTGAATGTAATAAAATTATTCATGTGTTATAACCTCTAAAGGTTGATAGATTCGTATCCTAGGGCAAATATACTTGGGGTTCGCCTGTTTCGTCAACAGCATGCATATATTGGGTTTTTCAACAGGGACGCTACAAAAGCAGACCGATAGGCACCACAAACGATGTCATATATTTGCCGCTCTTTTAACATTTCTCTTCAGGAGGATTTGCCATTTCATGATGGAAAGATATACCAGCCAACAACAAGTCGAAATTATTAAAAATTACTCAATTCAATGGCGACCAGTTGTACGTGCCGGAGTGACCCGATGGAATCCTTCATCGGCAAGGGCTGCCGCCTCGGTGTACAATACACTGCTACAACAACAATAACATTAATAATTACTACCGAAATTCGGTGTCATTGGCCTCAACGTTAAGAGCGCTACGTCCAATTTAGCGATGAGGCTCATTTCTGGCTGAATAAGCAAAATATGCGGTATTAGTCCGACAGCAATCCATACGTACTTCATGGGTCATCATTGCATCCCGGAAAAAATACGGATTAGTACGGTGTATAGACCTTCGTGCGATTTGAAGGCGTTAGACTATTTCCTGTGAGGCTACGTCATGTCTATGGTCTATGCCAACTTCGTACGAATATCGAACTCGAAATTGCAGCAGTATCGGCAGATTTGTACTTGACAACTGTCGAAAATGGGTTCAGCGTCAGGTTTAGCACTCTGCAAGCTTCCTAGTGGTGCTAATGCAAAATAAACCGAGGAATATTCAATGGAAGCATTTCTTGAGGTTGCTTTCGAAAATGGAGTCCTGCTGTTCATGACGGGGTTTGAGCGTAGGCGTTCGGCGTTACAGACGGAAATGCTATCCTCTGCGCCACGGTAGCCTCCAGTTAGTGCCCTACTTATATCATAAAGGCGTTTTCGCAATTAATTCAATATAAGTACAACCTACAAACGTACGATCCTTTAAGCCTTCACTCCTAGAAGTATCCCATAATGACCTCCTTAACCAAGAGGTTGAAACAAGTCATATTGTCGGTGATGTTGTGATATCTTCTGGCTTTACTTTTCCATTGCAAAATGAAAAAATGATCTCGGAAGAGAAATGAAATGAGAATTGACAATATACGAGTATTATTACCTTTGGAAGAAAAAGGTGTAAAAGGCGTATGCTGATGACGTGGCTATTGCCCTTAAGGAAAAGACAAGAAAGGCACCTACAAGAGAGCAATTGGCAGAAGTTAAGGGTTTAAACAGCTTGTCAAATGCTGGCTGTATACTGCAGTTTTGCAAATTTGGCCATGAACATGCCATTAAGGATGAGGGGGCAATCTTCTCACATATCAGTGAGTATTGTTCGATTCAAGCTTAGGCTGATAATGATAAAGGACCCTCTTTTTATGGTCGAATCCTAACGGCGTGTCGCCGTGCGAAGAAGTTTTTACATGGTCTTATAAGAATTAGGAGAGGATAACCACTAGTTTCTCTGATGTTCTTGACAGAATTCAAACCCAGGCGTTCAGCATCATAGGCGGATATGCTTACCTCTGAGCTACGGTGATCTTCAGTGCAGTCGTCTTGTGGACGGCGTTTCGAAAGTCCACCCACTGTTCAATATTCAGTAGAATCCAAAGAATGGCTTCTTTGTGCATACTCGTAACAGTCGCACTGATAACGAAACAATCTGATGCACTAAATTTAATACTATACCTAATGCATCAAAACATTGTGTGTCTAGCAGCAGCTAGACACTGTGTTATCTATTCTAAATGGTTTTTGACTAGATGACCTATTACAGACAATTATAGAGCAGACGAGCTTACAAGACAAGGAACTACTTTACATATTCCAAGGGAACTGAAACCTGTGAGAACGCCTCTATCGGCACGCAGGCTAATATTGGCCACAAATGCTTAGAATGACAGATGGTCACGAATCGCGTGCAAAACTTCAAGGCTCTATGTTGTCCTGGCGCCTTTTGGCAGGCCCCTAAATTTGGTCACCTCGGTATAACAAAAAATTTTTCGGGCTGCCAAATCTTCCTTAATGGTGTGATTTTTACTGGATAGTGCTCGAAAATCCATACAAAAAAAATCAGCTTGAGGTCTACAATATCTTCACTGGTTTCGGAGATATTCGACTTTAATTTTTTTTGTGCAATTTTGACCGAGATTTGCTTCGTATTTGGCAATTTGCGTAGGCATTTTTGGTTCGATTATCATTTTTATGCAAGATTTGGATTCGCGATAAAATTTAGAACGATTTGTCGCGTCAAAAGTCCACATCTGATTATTCAGTTAAAAGTTATACAGTTTGGAAATCATAAAATTTGAAGAAGTAGGTTTTTTGCATTTTTTGGTCAAAAAAAGTATTTTCATAGCGTGCTAAGTTCTACCGGCCCTAATCTTAGGAAACCACCATCATGGATTCTGCTAAAAATTTTTACAAAATAAATTTTGGGAAAGAGCATAATTTTGTTCTACATACCAAACTTCTGTCAAACCAAAAATTTCAAATCGAACTAAATTTGCGGCTTCCAGGGGCTCAGAATTCAAATCTGGAGATCGGTTTATATGGGGGCTATATCTAAATCTGTACCGATATGACCACAACGACCTACATCAATAAGAAGTATCTGTGCAAAATTTCAAGCAGCTAGCTTTACGCCTTGGACCGCTATCGTGATCGACTAAAAATGTCGAGATGATCAAGAATATATACACTTTATAGGGTCTTACGTCAATATCTCAAGGTGTTACAAACGGAATGATTAGATTGGTATACCCCCATCCTATGGTGGTGGGTATAACAATACCTTAATGTTTTTTTTTTCTTTTTTGGTGAAGGGCTAAAGACGTCAAGATCCAATACCGGCTTACATATGGCAGCATACATATATGGCATTACATATATGGCAGCTATATCAGGTTATATACCGATTTAAACCATACCTAACACAGTTATTGGAAATCATAACAGAACACTTTATGCTAAATTTCAGCCAAATCGGATGAGAATTGCGCCCTCTAGTGGCTCAAGAAGTCAAGATCCAAGATCGGTTTATATGGCAGCTATATCGTCAAAAATCCACATCTGATTATTCAGTTAAAAGTTATACAGTTTGGAAATCATAAAATTTGAAGAAGTAGGTTTTTTGCATTTTTTGGTCAAAAAAAGTATTTTCATAGCGTGCTAAGTTCTACCGGCCCTAATCTTAGGAAACCACCATCATGGATTCTGCTAAACATTTTTACAAAATAAATTTTGGGAAAGAGCATAATTTTGTTCTACATACCAAACTTCTGTCAAACCAAAAATTTCAAATCGAACTAAATTTGCGGCTTCCAGGGGCTCAGAATTCAAATCTGGAGATCGGTTTATATGGGGGCTATATCTAAATCTGTACCGATATGACCACAACGACCTACATCAATAAGAAGTATCTGTGCAAAATTTATATATATATACACTTTATAGGGTCTTACGTCAATATCTCAAGGTGTTACAAACGGAATGATTAGATTGGTATACCCCCATCCTATGGTGGTGGGTATAACAATACCTTAATGTTTTTTTTTTTCTTTTTTGGTGAAGGGATTATATTGATGATGAGTTTTAAGTGAAATTTAAACAAGATATGTCAATTTAAAAAGGAGCTAAATGTAATTAAAAAAAGGCAACTCATTCTTCAGGCAAATCGCAGAAGTTCCACTATTTTCCTTTCTCGATGTCGTAAACAAGTCCATTTTCTCTTCCGGATGATTCGCAAGTTATTAATTAGGCTTGTAAAAGCTATCTGGCTGATTCAATGGAAGAAATTGGAATGCATCGTCCTTCTACTGCACCTGTGGTATCTCAATGGAGTGAAATTATGACTGGACTATGAGTCCGGATTGCCATTAAAATATAACCTTACCTATAATTCTTAGTTTTATACATAAATAAAGGTTTGGAAATTTTCGTCGTCTCAATTTACGTTGTACCGATTTCATCGTCAAACAATGTTTTTGCATCTAATTTCCGTCGCAATTCGATTTACGTCTTGTTTACAGTTTAAAAGCATACCCTGGGAAGACCCAATTTTGGTCGAAATGCTATGTTGTTTATTTGTTTTGTGAACTCAACCGTTCATTATGATTAAAGGTTGCCTTTAAATGAAGATTTGCTCAGAGCATATTAATTAATTTTTAAAATAGAGACAAATATTTTCAACCAAGCAAAGCAATAAAACCGGCATTTTTAACTTAGAATTAATGGCAATTTAGAAGAAGGTTGCAGTTTTTCAGCACCAATCATATGTCGAGGTATTACAGAATCTTAAATAAATCTAAAGATGATAACTACTAATTTGAAATCGCAATCGATAACCGTTACAAAATATTTATTTCTTTACTGAATAATATGTATCAACTATGGAGCTTGTGGGAACCAACACACTCATCCATATCATTAAGCTATATAAGGTGGACCAGGCCCTCAGAGACTATATAGGCAATATTCTAAGGTATAGATGTATAAGCTGCTATCTCATGTCATATAGGTAAAATACAGGGTATCGCAGGGCACGCAGCAGGTGGGTATTATTATCAACTGACTAGATCGTGGGTTCCCAAAATCAATCCTGAAAAAATGCACTGAAAAAAAGTTGACCCAAATTTAGGATTTTTCCTTATTTTAAGATTTTAGCACTGAAAACGAGCCAAAAACCAAAATTTTAAAATTAAGATGCTATCTTTCAATTTAAATTTCTATTTACTATCGGACATGATCCGTTCAAATTTTGATCGCTGATTGACTCTAATTGTATTTCTTAGATAACTGTCCAATTATTCTTATTTCTTTCTTTCAACTTAGCATCTTAGCCCAAAACTAGTAAGAGTGTACTAAGTTTGGCCACCCGTATCTTATATGCCCTTGCACCATGGATCGCATTTGTCGAGTTCTTTAAGCGGTATCTCTTTTTAGGCAAACAAAGAATAATGGATAACAAGTAAAAGCGTGCTAAGTTCGGCCGGGACGAATCTTATATACCCTCCACCATGGATCGCATTTGTCGAGTTCTTTGCGCGGTATCTCGTTTAAGGCAAACAAAGAATAATGAATAAGAACTGTTATGTTAGTGGTATTTATATATAACTATAACAGTAGTATCAATTTATAATCTGACTCGGACCATAAATAAATTGAATGCTGAACATCGCAGAAGTCATTGTATAATATTTCAGTCCATTCGGATAAGAATTGCGCCTTGTAAGGGCTCAAGAAGCAAAATCGGGAGATCGGTTTATATGGGAGCTGTATTAAGCTATAGATCGATTCCGACCATATTAGACACGTATGTTGAAGGTCATGAGAGAAGCCGTTGTACAAAATTTCTTCCAAATCGGATAAGAATAGCTCCCTCTAGAGGCTCAAGAAGTCAAGATCCCAGATCGGGTTATATGGCAGCAAAATCGAAGAAGAATTGCACCCTCTAGTAGCTAAAGACGTCAAGATCCAATACCGGCTTATATGGCAGCTATATCAGGTTATATACCGATTTAAACCATACCTAACACAGTTATTGGAAATCATAACAGAACACTTTATGCTAAATTTCAGCCAAATCGGATGAGAATTGCGCCCTCTGGTGGCTCAAGAAGTCAAGATCCAAGATCGGTTTATAGGGCAACTATATCAGGTTATGTACCGATTTGAACCATACTTTGTGCAGCTGTTGGAAGTCATTACAAAACACCTCATGCAAAATTTCAGCAAAATCGAAGAAGAATTGTGCCCTCTAGTGGTTAAAGACGTCAAGATCCAATATCGGCTTATATGGCAGCTATATCAGGTTATATACCGATTTGAACCATACCTAACACAGTTATTAGAAATCATAATAGAACACTTTATGCTAAATTTCAGCCAAATCGGATGAGAATTGCGCCCTCTGGTGGCTCAAGAAGTCAAGATCCAAGATCGGTTTATAGGGCAACTGTATCAGGTTATATACCGATTTGCACCATACTTAGCACGGTTGTTAGAAGTCATAACAGAACACCTCATGCTAAATTTCAGCCAAAACGGATGAGAATTGAGTCCTCTAAAGATTTGAGAGAGATTTTCCTATTCTTGCGTATAATCAAACACTTTCATTAGTTAGGGTTTAAGAGGAGACCATTCGCCCGGGAGAGAGATTAATATCATTCAGATGGCTACTCAAGTAAATTTGAACGTCCTCTGCATACATGTGGACACGACTTTGAGTCTGTTGGTCAGAAAGATCATTAGCATGCATTGAAAAAAGAAGTGGACCAATAATCGATCCCTGGGGAACTCATTTTCCTACTGCTATTAGTGAGGTAGGACATTAGAAGTTTAGTTGACGTAATAGAAAAACCGAAGTTTGAAGAAAGAATCCGGTGGTCAGCGGTATTGAACGCTTTTGAGTGATCAAGGAGAATAAGAAACCACGCCTTGTTGTCATCAATATCCGCTCGAATAAATTCAGAAACTTCTTACGAAGCTGTTATGCAACTGTGGTTAGCCTAAAACCAGACTGCACATCAGTTAGTAGAGATCCCTTGCTGAGATACCCTGTGATTGGTTTATGAATGATTTTCTCATAAATTTGGGAAAGATAGCATAAAAAGGCAATTAACCGATATCCGTTATCCGTTTTGGGTACTGGAATAATTCTTGCATGCTTCCAATTAGATGTATAAGTGATGGAAGTGAGGATATTATTAAACAAGTGGATTATGAAGTGAATAAGACGAGGGACGAGAGTGCGTATAAACCTAGGGTCGACTCCATCAGAACCTATAGCGTTAGATTTGACTGCCAAAATATACTACAAAACCTCCTCACGCGAAACACATCGAAACTCAAAACTACCTTCCCCAAGTATGTCATTAGGAGTTCTACCATCAGCATTATAAAACGAGGAGTTTGCCTGCATGGTATACTGACAAATCTTCTGTTCAGTTCCTCAGAGTCCTCGCGACAAATACCAATCTTATTAGCCTTTCCAATTCCAATTTCTTTAATAATTCTCCATTTAACTCTGGAGTCTAAGGCTGAACTAAATTGATTGAAATAATATTCAGTCTTCACAGCTGTTATCAAATTATTAACTCTCTCCTCGCGCTTTGAAATATTTACATCATATAGTTCTGGAGTTTTGAACCTCCTCCAACTGGAATACGATTTGTCCCTATCTTTTACGGCATTCTTAATCTATGTGCCAAACCATGGCTCACGATTCATGTCGGTGCGTTTCCTCTTTATAGGAACAGTCGCATTGTATCGGGCTGAAATAAAGACTTTTAAGAATGGAGCATATCTAACATCCAAACGTTAATGACCCTAAACGATCCGAGCGAATTCATAGACCAATAAAGATCATATGGGATTCAGATAAAGCCATTTATATTGTTATACTGTTAGTCAAGCGATATACAAATACTATTTTTGTAGCATGGTATTTCACTAAAAGCTCTTTAATTGTCGAAAATAAATATTCAAAGGATAATTTTGTTCCTTATAAAGTAAAAGAATGCGCAGCGGAGCGGGCCCGTTTTAGCTAGTCTGCTATACATTTCAGTTGAGTCATGCGGTTTTTCTATTAACTGGGCTTAATTACATAATGCTGAAAAACATTCATTCTTATGAGAACACTAAAGTTTTGTTCGACTAAATTTAAAGGATTTTACATTTGTGTGTTGTTTTTAGTATCTATTTGACTTAAAACTACTTCAATGAACGATGTTATTTGTATGTATTATGTAAATGAAAAAAAATAAAAAATTTTAAAGATTGCTTTTTTGATTTTCCATGCTTTTTTCACAAACTATGTATGATTATTTCTAATGTTTATGGCTTCTCTTGCTAACAAATGACAGCAAATAGTTCTCGTTTCGGCGCGTAAAAAATCAATATCAACATGCAGCAAGAATCATTACTCGTAGCTTTGAAAATCAATCTTGGTTAGCAGACTATGTGAAGTTCAATAGCCAATGACCAATCTGAAAATATAAGTTCTGAGAACCGGTTAGTTGATGATGCTTAAGTTACCTGGAAAATAGTGTTATGCGTTTAGAGTTTTCAATTTTTGTTTTGTTTGAGACGAGGAGCCAAAAATCAATGTATTTCAATGACATTCGAATGTTTCGATGTCATTGCAATTTATGCGTAAACTCGATTGACAAAAATGTTTACTTTGAAATTCCTTTTGAAAAATCCATAAACATTTTTTGCATATTTTATTATTTTTTGTATAAACTTTAAACAGAGAGATGTGCTTTTGTTTTAGAGGTGTGAAATGTTATAAAATTAAATGAAAGATGATTTTGTCTACTTTTGTGTTATCAATAAGCCAAATACCTCGTTACTTATAATCGAGTTATTTGCATATTATATTTATATTTAGCTCTTTTCGTTATGTTTTTTTTTTCAATTTGATCATTGAAAATCAATAAATATTTTTTATACCCGCCACCATAGGATGCGGGCTTTTTAGTCCATTCATTCTGTTTGTTACACTTCGATATATTAATCTGTGAATCTCTAAAGTATGTATGTTCTTAATCGAGCCATGTCCGTCCGTCTATCTCTCGAAATCACATTATCAACAAAACGAATAAAGATATCGACTATTTTGCACCGATGCCTTTTATCGATCTAAGTCCTTGGGAACTGTAAATGATCGGAATCGGTTTGTGTTTTGATATACAGCAGATGTAAGCCGATCTACCGATTTGACTTATTGAGCTTCTACACAGAAAAAATATTTATCTAATTTTAATTAAAAGATGATCAATTTTCCAACTTTTTAAGTAAACATTCCCTTTAGTTAAAAATATTTTCCTTGATATTAAATTATTTTTTATTTTAATGGTAGTTTAATATATCCTTACCTTTGCGTCTTGTTATTAAAAATAAAAACTTAAATGAAGGTCAAAATATGGTTGAACGTTGACTTTAGGGCGAGGCAACAGTGTACCGTAGTAAAGACGCAAAGCTGCCTTACAAATAGGAGCGTCTTTAAATGTTCAGTTTTTATACCCACCACTGAAGAATGGGGGTATATTCATTTTGGCATTCCGTTTGCAACATATCGAAATAACCATTTCCGACCCTACGATCTAGCCATGTCCATCCGTCTGTCTGTTGAAATCCCGCTACAGTCTTTGAAAATAGAGATATTGAGCTGAAATTTTGCACAGATTCTTTTTTTGTGTATAAGCAGGTTAAGTTCGAAGATGGGCTATATCTTGATATAGCCCCCATATAGACCAAACCGCCGATTGAAGGTCTTCGTCCCATAAAAGCCACATTTATTATCCGATTTTGCTGAAATTTAGAACAATGAGTTGTTTTAGGCCACTCGATATCATTCTTTAATTTAGCCCCGATCGATTCAGATTATAGCTGCCATATAGACCGGTCTCTCGATTTAAAGTTTTGAGCCCATAAAAGGCGCATTTTTTATCCGATTTCGCCGAAATTTGAGACAGTGAGTTGTGTTTGGCCCCTCGGCATTTATCTTCAATTTGGTCCAGATCGGTCCCGATTTGGATAGAGCTGCCATATAGACCGATCTCTCGATTTATGATTTTGGGGTCATAAAAGGCGCTTTTATTATCCAATATCGTCGAAATTTGGGACAGTGAGTTATGTTAGACCCATCGACATTCTTCTTCAATTTAGCCCAGATCGGTCCAGATTTGGATATAGCTGCCATATAGACCGATCTCTCGATTTAAAGTCTTGGTCCCCTAAAAGGCGCATTTATAATTCGATTTCGCTGAAACTTGACACTGTGATTTATGTTAGGTTTTACGACATCCGTGTCGTATATGGTTTAGATCGGTCTATATTTGAATGAATTATTGGAACACTCAATGTCCGTGCCGAATTTCGTCCAAATTGAACAATATTTCAATACATAATTTTTTGATATCGGACCGGGGCGGAGCCTCCCCCTTACCCCAAAAGTACCACCAAAAATTAAAAGTGGACCGATCGGTACAATATGGGACTCAAATGAAAGGTATTCAGGAGTAGAGTACGAATTTCATATTAAAAATTGGTTCCAAGTAACTGTGGGGCCGCACCAACACCAAAACCCCCTAAAATATATTTTTTGGACGATCATGGAAAAATGGGACTCATATGAAAGATATTCGGGAGTAGATTGCGAATATGGTCAGGAAGGAAAAATAGGCTTTATAATTTGTTGATTTCGGAAGGGGGCGAACCCTCCCCCGTTACCCAAAAACACCATCCAAAATCAAAAGTGGACCGATCGGGACAATATAGGTATCAAATGAAAGGTATTGGAAAATAGAATAGGAACATGGTATTTAAATTTGGGTCTAAGTACCCATCGAGCCGCCCCAAACCCCAAAATTCCCCCCAAACAGACATATTGGACGTTCATGTCAATATGGCTCTCAAATGAAATGTATTCGGGAGTAGATTCCGAATCTGGCATACAAAACCAGTTCGAAGTATAGGGAGGGTGACCCCCTCCCAAAAATGCATTGAATGCATTAAATGAGCATATGAACCATCATGACTCTATGGGACTCGGTTTTTTTGTTTGTTCCATAGAATCAAAAACGGCTGACCCTATTTTTTTTAAATTTTTACAGATTGTGTAAGTTTGCCTGGAAGGAAACATAGGCTATATAATTTTTTAGATATCGGATGGGGGCGGTCCATCCCCCTTACCCAAGAAACGCCACCAAAAACCAAAAATGGACCGATGGGCCCAATATGGTTATCAAACCAAAGGTATTGGAAACTATCGGAATATCGTGTTAAAATTTTGGTCCAAGTACCCAGCGAGCCGCTCCAACCCCAAAACTCCTCTAAACAGATATATTCGACGTTGCTATCAATATGGGACTCAAATGAAAAGTATTCGGCTTAAGATTACAAATATGGCATAAAAAATTAGGTCCAAGTAATGGGAGGCCGCGCATCCCCCAAATACCCTCAAACGAATATATTAGCCTACCATGGCTATATGAGACTCAAATGCAAAAATTCGCGTTCAAGTCCAGGTGGCGCTTTTCCTCCTAAAAAAGCGCCAAATAGGGTAATTGATCCGTTATGACAGTATAGGACTCAAATGAAAGTTATTTGAGAGTAGAAAACGAATATGATATCCAATTTGTGAGCCATGTGTTTGGAGGGATATGAAGTTCAGTTTAGGGGGTGCTTTAGGAGGGCGTCACCCACTAAACTGAACTTCATATCTGAATATGGCAAATTGGAGCTCAAATCAATGGTATTTGGGGGTAAAGAACGAATTTGATACCTATTTTCAAAGTACAGGCGGACGCCCAGCTCCAAAACACCCTCCAAACGATTCATATTTACCGACCATGGCAATATGGGGCTGATATGAAAGGGATTTGGGAGTGTTGCACGAATCTCACTCTTACAGTCACCGAGAAGTGTAAGATGGGGATTAAAGCCTTCTCTGAGGATGGCACAATGCGTATCTTTTGGGTGCCGGACCATAACAGAGTAAGGGGGAATGAAGGGGCAGACGATTTGACAGTGAAGGCCAGAGCACTGCCGTCGATAAACTTGGTTAACCGTAAGCCTATCGTATTGTGCGTCGGGATCACAGAGGCGCTGAGATCCGCTCCGCAGGCTGCCCTGGAGGCGATGCTGGATTTGCAGCCTATTCTGGCCTATATTTGGAACTGCGCCGCCAGGGTCGCGCTCAGGCTGAGAGAGCTCGGCATGCTGAAAGAGGCTGGGTGCGGCCACAGTTCGATTCTGGGTGTTATGGATACGGAGGGTAGACAGAGGAGGATCTCCGACTACCTGGCACAAGTGCCGACTGGAGTAAGGGCATTCGCAATTCGTTTTCCTGAGAGGGACGAATGGATGGCAGATGGTGTACTTGAGGTGGATGAGACCTCGATGTACACAGATGGCTCCAAGATGGAGTCAGGGACTGTATTGGGGGTCTATTCTGATGCACTCAATATCAGTATGTCTCTGAGACTGCCGGACGAGTGTACGGTCTTTCAGGAGGATGTCTGTGCCATTGCATTGGCCGCGAGAGAAATTCTGGAAAGGGGCTTATCGCTCTCGGAACTCATAATTTATGTGGTCTGTATGGCGGCGCTCAAGGCCTTGGGGTCGAGGATGGTGAGTTCGAGATGCGTAGCGGACTGTTTGGAATCCATGGATAAGCTCCGGGCCCTTGATGTGACGCTGACATGGGTTCCTGGGCATGAGGAGATTCTAGGGAATGAGAGGACGGACGAGTGTGCCAGGGGGGGTTCGGAGGAGGAGGGCCACAAGCTTCGGCGTAGGTAGATCTGTGCTTGCGTAGAGACGGGCGGTTCTTCACTCCCCCGCTCGGGTTTCTCCACTACTCCTGTCTTTTTTTTATTCGTGTATAACCTCTAGTACGAGGTCTAACCTAACAGGGATCCTCCCAAACCCTAAAAATCCCCTGTGCCTCACCAGCACACACTCTCCCCTTGCTACCACGGTGGCTCCCATATATATTGGTCCTTCGACTGGATTATTAGACTATTTTAGATTGGGATGAAGTTTTGCCCGTTGTGTTCTGATTCGACTTCCAACGACCATGCTAAGTATGGTCCAAATCGGTGTATAACCTGATAAAGCTCTCATATAAACCTATCTTCTGATTCGTCATCATGACCCCATTGGTACCGTAATTGTTTTCCAACTGAAATTTCACAACATAGTGTTGTGCTATAACTTCCAAAAATCGTGACTGGTATGGCTTGAATCGGTATATAACCTGATATAGCTCCCATATAAATCGGACTCCCATTTTGACATATTGAGCCCTTAGAAGCTGCAATTTCTATCTGTTGGCTGATTTCGCTAAAATTATGGTCGTAGTGTTTTGTTACAACTTCCAACATGCATGGTAAGTATTGGCGTTAAACTGATTTAGACGCCAAATTGATATTTAATGTAGCTCCCATATAAACCCATCTCCTGATAAACCTTCTACTTCTCCAGGAAGCTTCTGTTTTTGCCTGGTTTGTCAGAAATTTGGTAGCTATAGTAAAATTATTCTTCCCTTCAACTATGTTCAGTTTGTGTAAATTTTTACTGAAATCCATGGTGGTGGGTTCCCAAGATTCGGCCCGGCCGGACTTGGCACGTTTTTACTTGTTCAAGCATATTCTTGAAAGCGATGTTCTTGAAACGAAGGGCTTAAGTATTAAATATTTTTTTGTGGTTGATTAATGATAAACTTCTCGTAAATGTTTTTGTTGGTTCTGCTTTAGATTAAGAAAAATAAATTTTATTTTTACGCATCAAAGCAATAGTGGTTTTAAGAGCATATAGCAAAAATATGACTACATCATTTATAATGTTTCCTAATGATTCAATTGGTGGCTTTAGGTATGTATAGATTTGAAAAATAATTTAGTCCCAAATTTCAATTCAAAGTTACGGGTAAATAAACAAAATTGGATACCCATCACCTCGGGTATATATGTAAATCATCTTTCGTCATAATTCGGCGAAATAGGAGAATACATTCTTCTTTTATGGGTCCAAGACCTTAAATCGAGAGATCGGTCTATATGGCAGCTAAATTCAAATCCAAACCGAACCAAGCTGGGCCAAATTGCAGAAAGATGTCCAGGGGCCTAACACAACACACTGTCCCAAATTTCGGCGACATCGGACGATAAATGCGCCTTTTATGGCCCCAAAACCTTAAATCGTGAACTCGGTCTATATGGCTGCTATATTCAAATTTGGGCCATTCAGGGCCAAATTAAATAGGAATGTCGAAGGGACTAAGAGAACTCACTGTGTCAAATTTCAAAATCGGATAATAAATGTGGTTTTTATGGGCCTAAGACCCTAATTCGGAATATCGGTCTATATGAGAGCTATATCCAAATCTGAACCGATCTGGGCCAAATTGAAGAAGGATGTCGAAGGGCCTAACATAACTCACTGTCCCAAATTTTGGCAAAATCGGATAATAAATGTGGCTTTTATGGGCCTAAGACCCTTAATCGGAGGATCGGTCTATATGGCAGCTATATCCAAATGTTGACCGATCTGGGCCAAATTAACGAAGGATGTCGAAGTGCCTAACATAACTCACTGTCCTAAATGTCAGCAAAGTCGGATAATAAATGTGGCTTTTATGGGTTTAAGACCCTAAATCGGCGAATCGGTCTATATGGGGGCTATATCAAGATATTGTCCGATATAGCCCATCTTCAAACTTAACCTGCTGCGCTAAAAAAAATCTGTGCAAAGTTTAAGCTTAATATCTCAATTTTTAAAGGCTAGCGTGATTTCAGACGGACAGACGGACGGACATGTCTAGATCGTTTTAGATTTTTACGCTGATCAAGAATACATATACTTTAAAGAGTCGGAAATGGATATTTCGATGTATTGCATACGGAATGACAAAATGAACATACCCCATCCTTCGGTTGTGCGTATAAAAAGTTCCTCTCAAAAATCCATGTCCAAACTGAAACGTTAGTAGACGACTTGGGAGCAGTGATGCCGCTTTTGTTAGGTTCCTACCAAAATTGGTAGGTTCCTACCAAAATTGGTAGGTTTTTATTCTCTTGGAAGTTTCGTAGGCTACGTTCAATGCTTTTAATAGAAAAACAGGGCTATATGGCAGCCGCATAAAAATATGGTCCATACTCAGTTGTTCTGGAGTTCATGCATCTCACTGTAACGGCGAAAATTAGGTATCAACCCCTTAAACCTGGAGATCGCTTCATCCAAACTCGACACGGCTTTTTATTGAAATCGTGACAAAAATACGGCTTTTATAAACGCAAGGTTTCTTATCGGGATATCGGTATAAAGGATGCTATATCAACATTTAGGCCATCTTTGAACTTTAAGCTGTAGAGTGATTTCAACAAAAAGATGGACGTTCATGTCTAGATCGTCTATGAATATAACGACGGGCTAATATATGTTCTTTCTTTGGTTGCAAATGTGTAATTTGATGTGTCGCAAATGGAATCGTAAAATGGGCAACTCTTCGGTGGTGGGTATAAAAACATATACCGCGTTCTAGGCTTGTAGAACATTTGGTAGGTTTTAATCGGATTTGGTAGGATTTTCCTCAAGTTTTGTTAGGAAATCATTTTTTTGAGTGGCAACACTGCTTGGGAGTGAGAGCAAAGACAACGGAGGATATGCTGAGGTATTTGATAAAAACGTATTTTCCGCATGATACGACAGGACTCATGGAGACACCGGAATGTTGCAATAATGACGTTGATCGAAGGCCCATCATTACAGAATTCATGTTAAGGAAGCCTTGAGGAGCTTCAAACCATTAAAGACACCCGGACCTGATCGAATATTTCCGGCGTTACTACAGAAGTAGGTCGACTATCTTGCGCCTCATCTGGCCACTATTTTCACAGCGTACGTAGCACTTCCATGTACTCCGAAAGCCTGGCCGGAGGCAAGGATGGTATTTATACCCAAGCCCGACGAGGCAATTTATGCGACACTAAAGGCCTACAGACCTATAAGCCTTACGCCCTTTCTACTCAAAACTGCTCAAATACAAACAGCATGACTATGTCAAGGGAAGGTCGGTGGAGGCTACTCTGCACGAGATTGTGCATAAAATAGAGGAATCCTTCGATGCCAAGAAGTGATCACTGACACACAGGATTGGATTACACCAATAACTTAGAGACTGGATAAACCATATGCTAAGGAGCAGGTGGATAAATTGTGGTTCCAAGAAGTGATTACCGACACACTGATCCAATCCTTAGACTAACACCTTAGAGCCTAGATAAATCAAATGCTAAGGAACAGGTGGATAAATTGTGGTTCACATGGCATAAATATAAGGGATAAAGTGGTACAGGGCACGCCACAGGGGGCATTTTGTCCCCACTCCTACGGGTGACTACCATAAATATCCCATTACGGATGCTGACTGTGGAGGGATTTGAACCCGGCTGCTAAGCAGACGATGTTATAATACTTCTAAGGAATAAGGATCCGAAACAGCTATGCAAAAGGGCCGAAAGGGTCTAGCAGATGGAAACCTGGATGAAATAGAGGAGGTTTCTGATCAGATACCTGAGATGACACTTGAGGTCGAGGGCGAGACATTGTTGCCAGAGGAACAGTCTTGGATAGAAGGAACTCTGGTGTTGCCATCTGGGAGATCATCCTATACAGACAGAGTGGGCATGGGGGTCTACATTGGAAATACAGGGACTGAGATCTGTTTTAGACTGCCTCACCATAATACGGCGCAGGCAGAGATTCTGGCGATCACGGAATGCGTGAGGTGCTGTCTGCTTACGAACACCAAACTGACCATCAGAGTAATAACAGCCTGGAAGGTAAGGTCACGAACAGTCTTGAAGTGTAAGAGGGAGATAAACGTCTTCTCTGAGAATGGCACGTCCCGGAACAGCGAAACGTCAGCAGGACGACGAAAATCCTATGGGGACATCCGGATTGTGGGAAGACGAGGCTGTTACTGAAAGGAAGTAAGCAGGAGGTCAGTATAGCTTTCGGTATCATGACAGCACACATTGGACTACGAGCTTACTTATCCAAAATCGGTGCGGCAAGTGATAGCATGTGTAGGGCATGCGGGGAAGATGATGAGACGTTAAAGCATTTCCTATGTCATTGCGGCTAAAGACACCGTTACTGAAGTGGGGACACTATATCAGACATGGACCAACTTAGGGGAGTGGTATGGAAAACAATTAAGTATTTTGTAAGAAGCCTGGAATTCCTAACCACTTTCGAGGTTACTTTTCATACCCATCATACTATACTAATCTAGTCATTCCGCTTGTAACATATAACATATAAAGCTTCGGTTCCTAGAAGCTTTAATTTTAGCTGGTTTGACTGAAGTTGTATGAAGGTGTATGTACATAGTGGCACGGTAGAATTAATATCCGCACCCTTTTTTCATCTAACCTAACCTAAATTGTTATTGTGGTAAAAAGGGCTCTCGACAATATATTGTTTAATCACTACTTCTGAAGGGACCAACTATGCAAACGATATCTTAATACTCTCAGTTCAAAATTCAACTGTTCTGGGTGCCGGGCTACAGAGATATCACAGGGAATTCTAAAGCAGACGAGCTTGCGAGACTAGGAACTGCCTTACACACTCCAGAGACACTGCAATCTGTGGATATGCCTCTAGCGACATGTAAGCTAAGTTTTAAGGACCAGGCCCGAAGGACAACGAATGATAGATGGTTACAAAGAGGGGGCTGTGAGTATTCCAAAACTATGTGGCTTAATCTAAACTTGAAGAAGTCTACTGCTTTGCTGTCATTGTCTTGACAGACGTCTCAGTCATTGTGTCCTTCATGACAGTTCACTGTCTAATCGGAACCCATGCTGACAGACTGAAGGTTGCCAGCAACGACTTTTGCAGAAGCTGTGAGGACATCGAAGAAGAAGAAACTATAGAACACCTTCTATGTGTGTGTCCCGCACTAGCAGTCAGAAGGACATCTACTTTAGGTTATCATTTATTGGAGAACCTGGTTCTGATTTAGCGGATGTGAACATTCGCAAGTTGCTGGGCTTTTTAAAGAGATCTGGATGGTTCAACGGTAGGAACTAGAAGGCATCTTCCTTCTTCGGTTCCTGTAGTATCACAATGGCAGAAAACGTCTGGTTTAAGTCTGGCAGACTGCCACTTAAACCTAACCTAACCTTACCTTGCGGGAGACCCTACACGTCTTGCCAGTAGCTTATGATTGAATCTGATTTAAAATTCTTAACATATCAAATAATAACTTTAGAAAAGTTTTCGCAATAACCCTGAAACGTCACCGCCTAATGTGACTCAGGAAGAAATACTCCTCATTGTTGATGTGTTGTGACCTTTGGCTTTCTTTTTCCATTGCAAAAAATCTTCGATCATTAACTTCGTCTTCTAGGAAAAATGAAAAAAAAAATCTATTTAAGATTACCAAGTGCAAAAGTTTTTTGTTGCCTCAATCTATTTGAATAAACCATGCTCTGAGATTTAATCATGTCAGAGATGCTGGTAATGACGCATGCAATTGTCAAAGGTGTCAAACTCACAATGTTGCGATTGAGTGTTAATAACACCTCAATCAGTGGCTGGGATCACCTCATTGATGAGTAAAGTCAACAAAATTCTGTGAAATGTGGTTTGAAAGGAGACGTGTAGTACCATTCATAATTTCCCCCACCCAACTTCCGTCGACAGGTCAATTCACACTAGGGGGTGTGTGAAGCTCGAAAAAAGAAACACAAAAACTAATCAACGCGCGAAAGGTGTGAATTAGTGACACATTTCTGCTACCGGCAATCACTTTGGTAATGGTTTTGATACCGACATTATCACTGCTCGTAAATGTTAAAAATTCCAGGCTTGTTATTTTCCATTTGAATGTAAAACATTCGTCATTAGGCATCCTATATTTGTTTCGTCATTTTTAAATAGTTTGTGATTCATTGCTCTCAGTTATGACGGTGATAAGTTCTGGTAACCTCTTCCTTGAACTGTTGTTGATTTGTGCTAATTGACCCACTTTAACCACTGATTAATTAATCTCTTACAAATTGTGATGGCAAGGAGTGCGCAAAGGGGTTTGAAATTAAATTTATTTTAGGTTAAATCTGCTTCAATTTAGCCAAACCATTTACAAGTAAAGGAAATTCAAATGTAATCGAAACGACTTTGTAATCGAAAAAAAGATGGCACGTGTTGATTTGTTTGTGTCTTTTCAAGAATTTTTTGTAATGTATCTGGTCTATAGCTCCATCCAATTACTACATTGGCTTCAGGTATAAATACTCGCACAGTACGCTCGAGAGTATGTATCTTGAATTCCATGAGAAGGAGACTTATAGCCTGTTTGTCGATGTCCAACCGTTGCTTTTCGTTCGTCTGGGCTTCTTTTTCCGGTCAATTTTCGTCTATATAGCCGGTTTTTAGTATTTATTTTTGATAAGTTATTATTATTATCTTGTGACTTTGATGAATCTGTTTATACATCGAAATTCTTCCCTTTTTGCTTGAATTGCAGTCTAAACATACTCTTGAATGAAGCGAACAATTCGTTTCGAGATAGATGGCACATATCGTCTACTCTCCTTCCTTGTGTTCTGGACAGGGTATGCTGTGGCTGCTATCATCAAGTTTGCATGCGTCTGGCCAGGTCGAGAAGACGAGCTAGGTTAGGTTAGGTATAAGTGGTAGTCTGCCATCAGACTCACTTAGACGTTTTCGTCCATTGTGATACCACAGGAACAGAATAAGGAAGATGCCTTCTAATTCCTACCGTTGATCGCCATCCAGATCGCCTTAAAAAGACCAGTTACTTGCGAATGTTCACATCCGCTAAATCAGAGAACCTGAAGTGGAACTCCTTCTAACAGCTAGTGCGGGACACGCACACGCACAGAAGGTGTTCTATAGTCTCCTCTTTTTCGATGTCCCTACAGCTTCTGCAAAAGTCGATGCTGGCAACCTTCAGTTTGTCAGCATGTTTTCCGATTAGACAGTGACCTGTCATGACGGACACAATGATTGAGACGTCTGTTCTAGCCAATGACAGCAAAGCAGTAGACCTCTTCAAGTCTAGATGAGGCCACATCGTTTTGGAATGCTCCTAGCCCCCTCTTTGTGCCCATCTCTCATTGGTTGCCCTTCGGGCCTGGTCCTGAAAACTTAGCTTCCAGTGTCCCTGGAGTGTGTAAGGTAGTTCCTAGTCTCGCAAGCTCGTCTGCTTTAGAATTCCCTGGAATATCTCTGTGGCCCGGCACCCAGAACAGTTGAATTTTGGACTGTTCAGCCATCTCGTTAAGAGATCTGCGACAGTCGAGGGCGGTTTTTGTATTCAGAAATACGTTCTCCAGGGATTTAATGGCTGCCTGGCTGTCTGAGAAGATATTTATGTCAATCGTCGTAATGACATTATATCTTAGCCATTCCAAGACTTCTTTAATTGCAAGGATCTCTGCTTGATACACACTGCAGTGGTCGGGTAACCTCATCGATATGAGCAGTTCTAGATCTTTAGAGTACACTCCAAAGCCTAGTCGTTTAGTTTGGAACCATCCGTAAAGAAGTCTATGTAACTTCTGTTACCAGGGATATTGTAGTTCCAATCGGTTCTGTCAGGAATAGTGGTACAGTAATTTTGATCAAAAAGCGGCTCAGGTAGGGTGTAATCCACACTGCCTGTACGAGTTAAGGCAAACGCCACATCAGCATGTTATTCTGAATAGTCGGAATTCATTCTATACGCTGCCAATATCGCATACCAGCAGTCGTCCCATACTTAGACTGCTTTATATTTATATTACTAGCTTAATATTGACAATGGAAATTTTAATCATCACGAGTGGGGTTATTCTTTTTAAAGTATTCTCCAGCATGATTTATACACTTTCGGATGCGTTCCAATCAATTGTCGAGGCACTTTCTTCATTCCGATGGAGACACCTCCAAAATATGGCGATTACAATCGTTGACCATGCATTTTTTCTGAATGTACGGCACATTGGGTGCCAAGTAAGGGTTGTACTGCGGATGAACCATCAATTCGACGTTTTGGCCGGTGACAATGGCGCTGGTTTGAGCCGATGTGTGAGAACTCGCATTGTCATGGTAAACAATGATTCTTCTTCCCTTGCTCGTTTTTTTTTTTTTTAATTTCTTCGAGATAGTGTTTCATTCAGAATTCCCCGTTCTACGTTTTACCAGTGAACAGTCCAGTTTAGCCGAAGAAACAGGCGACCATTTGCTTCGAAGTCCTTCTTCCATGAACAGCTTTCGTTGAATTTGGCTCGTTTTTGAAGACCCACACGTTCTACTGTTGTTTGGTTTCGGGCTTATCCATCCATGATTCGCCACTTGTGATAATCTTATAAACGTCATTTGAAGCACCGCGATCGTATTTTTCAACATTCCTATGCTCCAATCCACACGAGTCGTGGGCCCGAGCCCTCCGCCAAATGATTTGGCCTATAGAAAAAAATTTAATTAAATTCATTCTAAATACAAAATGTTAGTAAAACTTTTTAAAATGACAAGATATTCTACAGAGACAAAATTTTGATCAGACCATGACCACCTTAAAATTATTTTTCTTAAGTACAAAATGTTAATTAAATTTTTTCCAAACAAACAATGACAATTTTTTCTAAACAATTTTTTTTTAAACAAATTTTTTCTTCAGCCACCTCGAAATTATTTTTTTTAAAGACAAAATTTTATAAAAATTTTTTCTAAGGACTAAATTTCAATAAAAAATTTTCTAAATACTACATTTTAATGATTTTTTCTTGTAAAGGCTATATTTCAGTGGAAGACTTTCTAAAGACAAACTTTTGCCGAGCCTTCCTCAACATTATTTTATTTATAAAGTGAAAATTTCAAAAACATTTTTTGTGCATGTGTAATGCATTTTGCGACACTACTTTTTGCTTAAACATTTTTAAAGTTATTTTATTATTCTTTTCTGTCCCAAATAGAAGCAAACACAAAATGGAGAGTAAAAAAATATGAAATGAAATTTTCATATTGAAAGAAATTTTTTGCTGAAGCCTAGTATTGACCTCATTCACAGCGAAAATGCCTATTAAATTATCGCGAAATCCGGCGGACTCTTTTCTTTGTCAGAACACAAACAGAAGTCAAACAACAACACACAACAACAGTACGGAAGCAGAATTGATTCGATCCATTTTGTAAGCATTTAATTACATTTGCATTCAAAATTGTGCGAAATGTGATGCAGCGACATGTCGCTACTGTTTTGCTCATAGAACTCAGTACCACATGTATTTTTATACCCACCACCGAAGGATGGGGGTATATTCATTTTGTCATTCCGTTGGCACACATCGAAATATCCATTTTCGACCCTATAAGGTATATATATTCTTGATCGGCGTAAAAATCTAAGAAGATCTAGACATGTCCGTCCATCTGTGCGTCTGTCTATTGAAATCACGCTACAGTCTTTAAAAATAGAGATATTAAGCAAACATTTTGCACAGATTCTTTTTTTATCCATAAGCAGGTTAAGTTCAAAGATGGGCTATATCGGACTATATCTTGATATAGCCCCCCTATAGACCGATCAGCCGATTTAGGGTCTCAGGCCCATAAAAGCCACATTTATTATCCGATTTTGCTGAAATTTAAGAGAGAGAGTTGCGTTAGGCCCCTTGATATCCATCTTTAATTTGGTTCATATCGGTCCACATTTGGATATAGCTGCCATATATACCGATTCTCCGATTTAAGATCTTAGCCCCATAAAAGCCACATTTATTGTCCGATATTGCTGAAATTTGGGACAGTGAGTTATCTTAGGCTCTTCGACATCTTTTCTCAATTTGGCTCAAATCGGTTGAGATTTGAATATAGCTGCCATATACACCGATCTCTCGATTTAAGGTTTTGGGCCCATAAAAGTCGCTTTTATTGTCCGATGTCGCCGAAATTTGGGACAATGAGTTAAGTTAAGCCCCTTGACATTCTTCTGCAATATGGCACAGATTGGTCCAGATTTGGATATACATAGCTGCCATATAGACCGATCTCTCGGTTTTAGGTTTTGGGCCCATAAAAGGCACATTTATTGTCCGATGTTGCTGAAATTCGAGACAGTGAGTTGTGTTAGGCTCTTTGATGACCTTCTTCAATTTGGCCCGGATCGGTCCAGATTTTAATATAGCTGCCATATAAATCGATCTCTCGATTTAAGGTTTTGGGCCCATAAAAGGCGCATTTATTGTCCGATGTTGCCGAAATTTGAGACAGAGAGTAAAGTTAAGCCCCTCTATATTTCTGAAATTTAGTCTAGATCGATCAAGATTTGCATATGTCTGCCATATAGACCAATATCTCGATTTAAAGTCTTGTCCCCAAAAAGGGGCATTTATAATCCGATTTCATTGAAATTTGACACAGTGACTTATGCTAGGCTTTTTAACATCCATGTTCATCCATATGGTTCTGGTCGGTTTATTTTTATATACCAAGACCAATATTTTGTTATTCACAATTGAACAATGACTTGTACTTGTTGGTATTTTATCCTAATAGGAACATATTTCGTTATAACTGCTATGTGACATAAGGTATGCAATTTTCACCGGATTTTGATAAAAGGTGGTTTACATATATACCCAAGGTGGTGGGTATCCAAAGTTCGGCCCGGCCGAACATAACGCCTTTCTACTTTTTATCTTCAATAAATTGGGAAAACTTTAGGACTTATAAAGACATGAAGACATTATAGCCATATACGGCAATAGTCGGATGCAATTTTTGAACGATTTTAATAAAGTTTGGAGGAGAAATTAGCGGCATCATTTTAGAAGAACGTTGATAGATGGTTCTTTGTACAAATTGATCAAAATTAATTTTTCTGAAATATTTAACATTTATAGTTACTTCATTTATATCAATTTGTTTGCGTAAAGTTTTATGGAAATGAAAATAATTTAAACCAATCGACGGACAAAAAAAAAATAACCTGATGAAATCATAAATCTAGTTTGAGAGCAAATTAAAATGAGCGCAAAGGAAAAAATTTCTTCAAAATACTGAAGCTGATTCGTCAAAATTATCCCTATAAAACTAAGATATTCGCAAAGGCAACCACATTTCGAAGGCTTTGAAAGATTAGGATCGGCCTATAAATAGTGTGTTGGCAATCATTACAAAATTCAGCTATGACTCCGAGCAAATGTCACCGCTGATGAGTCAGTTCCAGAACCCAGTAGTGACCACAATTTTCAAAAAAAATTTGAGGTATTTTTACCAATTTCACAGTAACCGAATTATTTTGGCAATTTTGAAAAAATGTGGGGTGCCCCCCATACAAAATCATGGCTACGTCCCTGTATCATGTTTTACTTTGTTTTAAAATTTCACATTAATACACACCACCATTGAATAGGAGGTATATTCATTTAGCCATTCTGTTGGCAACACATCGAAATATAAATTTTCGCTCCTACACAATAAATATGTATATTCTTAATCGTTGTAAAGTTCCAAGAAGATTTGAGGATACCAGTATATCTGTCAGTTCGCTGAAATCACGCTACAACCTTAAAAAAATTTTATATTTCTTGAATACGCAGGATAGCTACCATACGTACGGTCTACTCCCTATTTGAGTTCTCAATTCCATAAAAACCGCATCTATTGCTCAATTTCGCAGAAATTTGAAACAGTGTGTTGTATTAAGACTTCCGACATCCCACCCAAATATGGTTAAGATCGCACAATATTAAGATGTAGGATCGATCTGATGATTACTCGTTTTAGTGGAAATCTGAAACAGAGTCATGTTAGATCCCTTGACATCCTCGCTAATTACAGACCGTATTTAAACAAATCTCCTGTATATACGAATCTTCAGATTAAGGGCATTTATCCTATAAAGATTGGATTAATTGAGCAACTCGTTTTTCTTTTTTTCAAAGTATTTGATTTCGTTTCCTTTTACAAGGGAAGTTCCATATACGGTTTTACATCATTATGAACTGTGATTATGGCTGATGATTGCACAGCGACATATTCCAGTAGCCATTAAAATTATAGATTAACGTATGGATTTTTGGTAAACATTTCTCAGAAAAAACTAATGTTTTTCACAATCATTGTCTAAAAAAAAACACATTGCATGACGCTAGTATAAAAATAAAAGAAATAATGGAAATTTTACTGATAATACACATTTTTGCATCACTTGCTGATTATATTTTGCCATCGAATTTTTATTGACAATTTTTGTTTCTAAACCAAGCTGTATCGGTTTAAACTGGCTACAAATTTTCAAAACATAATTAAATGAGTCAACAATAATAAAAGCAAATTAGAGGTACCCAGCAAACCAATAAACGATTACTAATTGAATAAGTAAGATTCATTTAAAAAGCCTCATTAAGAAAGAAAAGTGAAATATATTCGCAACTGAAGAGTGGATTTTGTGGTTTATAAACAAATAAATACATCCGCTCAAAGTTTTCCACATGTACATCTAATTGATGCATCACTAGGAAATGTATTGTAAAATGGTTGAAATCAATTCAGATTGAGATATGACTTGTTTACTTACTTGGGTGGCATTCTGATATTTCACTCCAAATTCTCATTTTCTTTAGCAATTTTGCGGTGTGTTCTGATTGCGTTTTACCAAGCTCCTTAGATAATTTATAAGTCCCCAACTAAGGCGAAATGTATCTTGACATGCTTGTTGTATGCTAAACTCTTGCTTTCCTCTTCCCAAAAGGATGCGGCTAAAATTTTACCTATATTCTCCCGCGAGGGGTATAAACCTTGTCGCGAAGCGAGTGCTAAGGGTTAAACCTAGGGTTATTGCATTCATTTAGAAATCAAACTGTCTTGCGGCTCCTTTATTTCCCGGGTACATGCAATGACATTCGGATTCAACCCAAACGAATAGTTATCCAAAAAATGAGTGAAAATATTATGTGAAATAACTCTGCAGGGGGTCAATGGTCAAGTACCGGGAACCCACCCGAACCCATGGGTTCGACAGGGACGTAAAACTTGTATCTCCAGGTCCCAACTTTATGTGAAACAAACCAGCAGAAAATATTGCACCCCCGGATGCAATAGTGTAAGTCAAAGCCATCATGACATTAACATGCATAGTTGCTTCCGGCATGCATGATTTTTCTGGGTGATGTTCCACTTAAATCCGATTGTTTAAAGATCCGAAATGCACTTCATGTTTAATATCAAAAATGCAACATTAGCACCACAAATTTAATTCGCCTTTTTCGTGCAAAGAATAGTTTCAATGAAAACACCGTTATCTCAAAAAATTATTTTTATACCCACCACCGAAGGATGGGGGTATATTCATTTTGTCATTCCGTTTGCAACACATCGAAGTATCCATTTCCGACCCTATAAAGTATATATATTCTTGATCAGCGTAAAAATCTAAGACGATCTAGACATCTTCGTCCGTCTGTTTGTTGAAATCACGCTACAGTTTTCAAAAATAGAGATATTGAGCTGAAACTTTGCACAGGTTCTTTTTGTGTCCATTAGCAGGTTAAGTTTGAAGATGGGCTATATCGGACTATATCTTGATATAACAGCCATATAGACCGATCCGCCGATTTAGGATCCTAGGCCAATAAAAGCCACATTTATTATCCGATTTTGCTGAAATTTATGACAGTGAATTGTGTTAGGCCCTTCGACATTCTTCGTGAATTAGGCCCAGATCGGTCCAGATTTGGATATAGCTGCCATATAGACCGATCCTCCGATTTAGGCCCATAAAAGCCATATTTATTATCCGATATTGCTGGAATTTGGGACAGTGAGTTGTGTTAGGCCCTTCGACGTGCTTCGTCAATTTGGCTCAGATCGGTCCAGATTTGGATATAGCTGCCATATAGACCGATCCTCCGATTTAGGGTCTTAGGCCCGTAAAAACCACATTTATTGTCCGATTTTGCTGAAATTTGGGACAGTGAATTGTATTAGGCCCTACGACATTCTTCGTGAAATAGGCTCAGATAGGTCTAGATTTGGATATAGCTGCCATATAGACCGATCCTCCGATTTAGGGTCTTAGGCCCATAAACGCCACATTTATTATCCGATTTTGCTCAAATTTGGGACAGTAAGTTGTGTAAGGCCCTTGGATAACCTTCGTGATTTGGATATAGCTGCCATATAGACCGATCCTCAGATTTAGGATCATAGGCCCATAAAAGCCACATTTATTATCCGATTGTGCTGAAATTTGGAACAGTGAATTGTGTTAGGCCCTTCGACATCCTTCGTCAATTTGGCTCAGATCGCTCCGTATTTGGATATAGTTCCATATAGACCGATCTTCCGATTTATGGTCTTAGGTCCATAAAAGGCGCATTTATTGTCCGATGTCGCCGAAATTTAGGACAGTGAGTTAAGTTAAGTCCCTTTACATACTTCTGCCTTATGGCACGGATCGGTTCATATTTGGATATAGCTGCCATATAGACCGATCACTCAGTTTTAGGATTTGGGGCCATAAAAAGCTCATCATATTTCGATATAACTGCTATGGGATATAAGGTATGCAATTTGCACCGGATTTTGATGAAAGGTGGTTTACATATATACCCGAGGTGGTGGGTATCCAAAGTTCGGCCCGGCCGAACTAAACGCCTTTTTACTTGTTTTTATTATAATGTTTTTATTTGCATTGTGATTAGAAATAACATACAAAACTCAGTCTCAGATGCCGTTTTATAGTAATTAATATAAAAAATAAATAAAATTAAAACAAGTAAAGTCGTGCTAAGTGCGCCCGGGCCGAATCTTGGGAACCATAGATTCTGCTAAAAATTTAGTTGAAGGGCATTATTTTATTCTACATACCAAACTTCTGTCAACGCAGAAAAAATTAAAGCTCTTGGAACCGAACAAGGATGATCGACATACCGGTTTACATATAGCTATACATAGAGCTATATCAGGTTCTTGAGCGATTTGGACCGTACTTTGCACAGTTTTTGGAAAACACTATGTGCATAATTTTAGCCAAATCGGATGAAAATTGCTACTTCCAGGGGCTCAAGAAGTCAAATCGGGAGATCGGTTTATATGGGAGCTATATCAAGTTCTATACCGATTCGGACCTTACTTAGCGCAGTTGTTGGAAGCCAAATCGGATGAAATTTGCGGATTCCTGGGGCTCAAGAAGTCAAATCGGCAGTTCGGTTTATATGGGAGCTATACCAGGTTATAGAGCGGTTTGAACCATACTTGGCTCCGTTGTTGGAAGTCATAACAGAATACTGTGTGCAAAATTTCAGCCAAATCGGATTAAAATTGAGGCTTCCAGGGGCTCCAGAAGTCAAATCGGGAAATCGGTTTATATGGGAGCTATATCCTAATCTGAACCGATATGGCCCATTTGCAATCCCCAACGACCTACATCAATATAAAGTATCTGTTCAAAATTTCAAGCTCTACACGTTCGACCGCTATCGTGATTTCGACAGACGGACGGACGGACATGGCTAGATCGACTCAGAAAGTCAAGACAATCAAGAATATATATGCATTTTGGAGTCCTGCATGAATATTTCGGGGTGTTATAAACGGAATGACTAGGTCAATATACCCCCATCCTGATAGTGGGTATAAAAAAGCATTCAATTTGAAAAATGTAAAACAACAACAAAAGATACCGCTTTTTATCCAAGTTCACAAATTCAACTGAAGATATTCAACTCTCTCTTCCCAACGCGGATAAAGATCGTTTCAATCGTGAATCACGAATTGTTTCATTTGAACTTAATTTAATGAGCTCAAAACACTATTAGCATGCACAACCGCTGAGCAGAAGCAATATGGATGCAAAACAAATTCGTCTTTACCATACTCTGAAGACATATTTCATGAATGCCCTATGTAATAGATTACTGCACAAAAGTATGTTAAATCCATATTTTTTTGTAAAATTTTCAAACAATGTTACTTTACATTATAATATAGTTTCATGCATATTTATTGAGCAATCAAAATGCTCATTAGTACGCTAGAATATTTTCGTATTGCTTCCAAGACAGGAATTATTTTGCTGGCAATACACTAGAATACATATTCGACAACCAACAACTTCATCGCCTCCCTCTGCTTCAACCACATCACTAAAGCAAATGTAAACGTTACTACTGAAACTGCTACAAACGCTAAACATGGAAATGAGATTGCAAATAAAAGGTCCTTGCGCTCTGCAATAGGCCCACAAAGGGACACAAACGCAAGGCCGAGGCCTTTTGTAGATCCTGCCGCCATAGCCACTAAGGGTAGTCAGAAGATTGTATTACCCACTAGGGCACCCCACTCAGATGAAAATACCAATACTAGAGGCAAGAGTCAGCTATTGGGCGAGGCGCAAGCGCCTGAGGGCAAGCGCCCAAAATACACGTAGCTATTCTGGACCGGAGCAACCCCGAGGGCCTGTTATCCACTGAGAGATGAATGATGTATGAGGAGAGATAGCAACAAGGCGTCAAGGTCATAAGTTACGGTAACGAGAAAGCTTTTAACTTTTTCTCTTACTGCATCATAGGGAGATAGAGCTTGTTGCGTTTGCCACAATCCCCTGCTGGACGACGTTGCGAGTGTGGATACCCCCTTCTATAGTCAGGATTTAGTCATACTCCACCTGCTGAAGGTGCAGAATAGACGTCTTTTGTTGGATGGTCGAAATGGTAATGGTAATAAGAACCTCTGGGTCAAGATCGGTCCAAAATCCTTGCCACTCCTAAAATCCTCATAAGGGGACAATAATTACTGCTTAAACCATATAAGGTTGGTACTGCCGACCGATTACTGCCGATACGATGCCCTAGGAGTTATGGAACATAATTCACTGATGGCGCCCATTTGCAAAGAAATATGGCCTATCAAAGTGATAAAATTTATGATTATAACAGAGCAAAAAGTTTTTATTATAAAAGCTCCACCGGACGAAAAATTAACCCTTTTAAAAAAAGTAATAGCTTTGATTGAACCTTATAACTTCTCATGAATCAGTAATGTGGACCACATTACTGATTAACGATAAACGGGTAGACAAATACCCAAAAATTGAGCTGTTTTAGAAAAATTCTGTCTCGAGTTTGGAAAGCGGTATCCGATGAAATTTCGATTTGCGTAAAGTGGCCGAATGAAACTACATAGTTAAAAATGTTTTTTTTCTCAATAAAGGGTTATGTTTTGAGGGAAAATTACCTTGTCGAAAGTCGCCATATTTTTATATCAAAAAAAAATCAAACAAAAAATATTCTCCAAATTGTTAGGAGTGAGATTTCTGGATACCGTTTTGCATTTGGTGGCTTCTACATTAAAAATAAAAGTTTATGGCCATAAGCCTACTACATGGAAGCATTTGGTATTTTATGTTGTTGTAAAAATATAGTGCCTTAAGAAATAAAAAGAATTTAAAAAAAAAATTTCTTAAAAAAAAACACTACGTCAGTATAAACGCTCTAAATAATGAAATTGATGAAAACCGGATAAGGGAATCGAGGGCAAGGGATTCAATGTTTAAGATTCAATAACTTTTCGATTTAAATCTAGAATTTCTCAATATTGATGTACAGTTTTTCTACACGCAAAAATAAAACGTTTGAGACATTTTTAAGAAAAACAAAATACTTTTATTAGGAATTTTTTATTTTATTTATAAAATAAACAGGTCTCATTACTGACTGGCTTCCCTAAATATTGCACATGATTCAGAGATGCCGCCATCAAACCTTAGGTTAGGTTGAAAAGAGGGTGCAGATATTAATCCGGCACATGCCACTATGGACATACACCTAAGCCATTAATCGGTTTTTTTGTGCGCTCTAAATATAAAGAAAAGTAACTTTGAAAAAGAATATCTATTGTACGTAAGGAATTTCACGCTATTTACAAAATCCTTAATTGTTTTCCATGCCACTCTCCGAAGTTGGTTCATGTGTGGTGTCCCCCAGTGTTCCCATATAATTGCCGGTATCTGTTAGCCGCGAAAGCCGGGCAATGACAAAGGACGTCGTGTCATCATCTTCCCCGCCTGCGCTACACATGATATCACTTGCCGCACCGATTTTACATAAGTGAGCTCGTAATACTATGTGTCCCGACTGATACCAATTGCAATATTGACCTCCTTCTAACTTCCTTTCAGTAAAAGCCTCGTCCTCCTACGATCTGGATCTCCCCAAAGGGTTTTCGCCATCCTACCGACCTGAACACACAGGGTTGCATGGTCATTAGTCGCCCACGTGCTTAACTCGGACTGTGTCGACCCGAAAGGCTTCAGGTTAACCAAGTTTATTGACGGCAGTCCTCTGGCCTTCACCGCCAAATCATCTGCCTTTTAATTCCCCCTTACTCCGTTATGGCCCGGCACCCAAACGATGCGAATTTTGTCATCCTCAGAGAAGGCGTTAATCTCCTTCTTAAACTGCAAGACTATTCGTGATCTTATCGTCCTGGTTGTTATTGCCCTTATGGCAATTTTACTGTCCGTATAGATGTCTACACTTGACGTCCTCGCGTTAGCGTCACACCACTTTCCTCATTACGTGATCGAACGGATCCCCGCCTGCAGGACCGTATTATGGTCTGGCAGTCTAAAACAGATCTCAGTCTCTGGGTTCTCAATGTAGACCCCAGGCCTACTCTCTCCTCTAGCTATGATCCATCCGTGTAATATGATCTTCCAGATGACAGTACTAGGGTTCCGTCAATCCAAGACTGTGCCGATGGCAGCAGTGGCTCGCACTCAACTTCAAGGTCCATCTCAGGTATCCGATCGGAAACCTCTTCCCTTCCTTCCAGGTTTCCTATCGTCGCCTCGATTATACCGCGATGGTATGAGCTGCTCCCATCCTCAATCCATTCTCCCATCTCCTTAAGTCTCATAGCCGTAGTCAATGGGTCGGATATCTGAAATAGTCTCCAGTGCCCTAGCGGTCGTGCTCCTCATCGCTCCGCCTATGACAAGACAACATGTTCTCTGAACATGTTGTTCTCTGAACATGTTGTATGGTCCTTATGTTGCACTTCTTCTCAATAGCAGTCCACCAAACTACTGAGGCGTAAGTAAGTATTGGTCTAATCCCGCTCCTGTAAACTATCCTCGGATTCAGGCCCCATTTCAAGCCTACGGCCCATCTACATAGTGCCCAACATCTGTGAGCCTTCTCAGTACGTTCCTGAATGAGTCATTTCCTATTCAATTTCCTATCCAAGATCACACCTGAGTATTTGACCTTGTCAGATATTCAAATCGTTTCGTTGAGGAAACGTGGTGCGTTAAATTGGCCCACCGTCGTCTTCCTCGTGAACAGGCATAGATCAGTCTTCTCCGGGTTAACATTGAGACCTCTGGGTCTAGCCCAGTCTTATGGCATATGCAAGACCCTTCCGCATAGCTGGTTTGGATCCCTACATCAATATTAAGTATTTGTGGAAATTTTCAAGCGGCTAGCTTTACGCGTTCGACCGCTATTGTGCTTTCAACAGACGGGTACAAAAGGAAATGCCTAGAAACACACCGTTGGGACTATGAGGTTTCTTTTAATTGAGCTCTTGATTTAAACTAACAAGTAAACGCGCATTAAGTTTGACCACGCCCAATTGTATATACCCATTACCATGCAACGCCTGCAACAACTTCTCTGAATGACTTTCAGCAAAATAAGAGCAATAAGAAGTTATGGGCCAATATGGACCGTACTTGTAGTGGCTGTTTGACAAAATAACAAGTTAAAAATTTTAGCCAAATCGGATATAAATTGCCCTTTAGAGGCTCAAGAAGGAAAAACTTACTTTAACTTTAGTTGGTAATTACAGAATATTTGTTCCACTAGCCGAACGTAGAATAGCGTTCCAAGCGCCTCGATGTTCTGCGCTCGTTCTAAAATCTCCGACACCAAGTTTCGAGGTGTCCCCCACTACTTGATCTTTCCATCGAGCTTTTGGTCTTCCCGGTTTGCATGTATCACCGTGTTTGCCTTCAAAAGACTTCTTTGCTGGAGTTTCTTCATCCATTCTGACAACATGACCTAGCCAACGCAGCCGTTGTATTTTGATACATGTAACTATGCTATCGTCGTCATACAGCTCATACAGCTCGTGGTACATACGTCGCTAATATTCTCCATTAACCCAAACTGGTCCATATATTTTACGAAGAATCTTTCTCTCAAATACTCCAAGCACTGCCTCATCTTCTTTAACAAGTACCCATGCTTCAGAACCATATAACAGCACGGGTAGTATCAGGGTCTTGTATAGTGTAATCTTCGAGGTGGATTTATTTCTAAACTGCTTAGTTAGTCCAAAGTAGCATCTGTTTGCCAGTATTATTCTTCGCTTAATCTCAAACCTGGTGTCATTCGTTTCGGTTACGGCGGTGCCGAGGTGTATAAAGTTAATGACTGTCTCAAAGTTGTGGTTCCCAACTTTCTTCATTTTTTTTATCTGCTCGGTTGTGCAAGGCTTTTTGGGAGTTGAAACCATCCATTTCGTCTTATCTTCATTTACTGTCAGACCCATTTTCACTGACTCTCTTTCGATTCTTTCAAAGGCAGCAGTCACTACTTCCGGTGACCTACCTATGGTATCGATGTCGTCGGCATAGGCGAGTAGCATTTGTTCTCTTGTGATTAGTTTGTCATATCTATTCACATCTGCATATCATATAATCTTCACCAACAGGATATTAAAGAGATCACACAATAGGCTGTGTCCTTGTCTAAAACCTCGTTTGGTATTAAATGATATTCTTTTCTATTCTTACTGAGGAACGCGTATCAGCAAGTGTCATACTGCAGAGTCTTATTAATTTTGCAGGGATACCAAATTCAGACATGGCTTGAAATACCTTTGAACATAAAGGAGTATCGAAGGCGGCTTTGTAGTCATCAAAGATATGGAAGGTGTTGATTTGTCCTTCTGGGGTCTTTTCCAGGATTTGGCGCTGTGTGAATATCTGGTCCAGGCTGGATTTACCAGGTCTAAAGCTGCATTGATAGGGCCAAATTATCTCATTGACTTTAGATTTTAATCTTTCACACAGTACGCTCGAGAGTATCTCGTATGCGATGAGGAGGAGACTTATTCCTCTGTAGCTGGCACATTCCGTCTTGTCTCCTTTCTTGTGTACAGGACAAAGTATGCTGAAGTTCCAATCATCGGGTATGCGTTCTTCTGGCCAGATTGCCCAGATAAGCTGATGCATACGCCTTATCAGCGTGTCGCCTCCGGTCTTAAATAGTTCAGCGGGTAACCCGTCGGCTCCTGCTGCCTTGTTACTCTTTAACCGGGTCACTGCTACTTGGACCTCATTCTGACTAGAAGGTAAACAATCTATACCATCATCAGGGATTGGTTCTGTGGTTTCTTCTTCGCCGCCAATGTCGGACACTAGCAGTTGGGTAAAATATTCTTTCTATATCCTCAGCATGTTATCTCTGTCAGTTACCAGATTTCCTTCTTTGTCTCTGCAGGAGGATTTGCCTGCACCAAAGCCATCGGTTTGATGTTTAATGCTTTGGTAGAATTTCCGGACTTCATTCTGACTCCTGTACATCTCAATTCGCTCACACTCATGTCTTTCCATTTCGTTTTTCTTTCTGGAATAGACGATTCTCCTCTCTGCTTTTCTTCCGATACCTCTTCTTCTTCGGGAGCGTTGCTACTGATTGCAAGGTTGCTCTATATGCCGCATTCTTGGATTCAGTAGCATCTCGAGACTCTTGGTCGTACCATGGGCTTTTTGGAGGAGGCTTCCGTTACCCAAGTACGAATTTCGCGGCATTTTCCATGGAGTGGGCAATAGTTTGCCACTGCGCCATTTTATCATCGGAACAAGGAGTGCTTTCATCAAGCAGTTGGGTCAGTCGAGTGGAGTTTGCCGTTGCCATTTGTTGTGTTTGCAGCTTTTCAATGTCCAGCTTCCGTGCAGTGTCAGATCGTACATTCCTCGGCATGTTCCATCGAGTGCGAACCTTTGCTGCATCAAGGTAATGATCCGAATCTATATTCGCTCCATGATCGATCGAACATCTAACATCTATCACAACGTGATCAATTTAGTTTCTCGCGTTTTGATCGGGTGACAGCCATGTGGCTTTGTGAATATTTTTATGTTGAAATCTGGTGCTACTAACTACCATGTTTTTCGCCGCGGTGAAATCTATGAACTTCAACCCATTACTGGACGTTATTTCGTGGAGGCTAAACTTTCCGACTGTTGGACTAAAAATGTCTTCCTTCTCTATCTTCGCATTAAAATCTCCCAGAACGATTTTAATATCATGGGCGGGGCAGCGGTCATATTCACTCTCTAGGCGCCCGTAGAAAATATCCTTGGTCTCCTCGTCTTTGTCTTCCGTCGGGGCATGGGTACAAATAAGGCAGATGTTGAATAATTTGGCTTTTATGCGGATTGTGGCACTTTTATGTGAAACAAGTAAAAAGGCGTAAAGTTCGGCCGGGCCGAACTTTGGATACCCACCACCTCGGGTATATATGTAAACCACCTTTCATCAAAATCCGGTGAAAATTGCATACGTTATGTCCCACAGCAGTTATATCGAAATATATTCCGATTTGGACCAAATACTAATAATTACAAATTGTTGTTCAATTGAGTTTAACAAAATATTGGTCTTTTTAGTAGCTACAATATATTTAAAAATAAACCGATCTGAACCATATACGACATGGATGTCAAAATGCCCAATATATGTCACTGTGTCAAATTTCAGTGAAATCGGATTATAAATGCTCCTTTTATAGGGACAAGACCAGCTATATCCAAATCTGGACCGATTTTGGTCAAGTTGCAGAAAAATAGCCTAACACAACGCACTGTACCAAATTTCGGCGAAATCGGACAATAAATGCGCCTTTTATGGGCCCAAAACTTTAAATCGAGAGCTCGGTCTATATGGCAGCTATATTCAAATCTGGACAGATCTGGGCCAAATTAAGGAAGGACGTCGAGGAGCCGAACACAACTCGCTATCCCACATTTAAGCGTTTTCGGACAATAAATGCGCCTTTTATGGGCCCAAAACCTTAAATCGAGAGATCGGTCTATATGGCAGCTATATTCAAATCTGGACAGATCTGGGCCAAATTAAGGAATGACGTCGAGGAGCCTAACTCAACTTACTGTCTCAAATTTCAGCCTCAAAACCTAAAACCAAGAGATCGGTCTATATTGCAGCTATATCCAAATCTGAACCGGTCTAGGCCAAATTGACGAAGGATTTTGAAGGACCTAATACAAATCACTGTCCCAAATGTTAGCAAAATCAGGTAATAAATGTGGCTTTTATGGGCCTTAGACCCTTAATTGGAGGATCGATCTATATGGCAGCTTTATGCAAATCTGGACCGATCTGAGCCAAATTGATTAATGATGTCGAAGGGCCTAACATAACTCACTGTCCCAAGTTTCAGCAAAATCGGATAATAAATGTGGCTTTTATGGGCCTAAGACCCTAAATGGGACAATCGGTCTATATGGCAGCTATATTCAAATCTGAACCGATCTGGACCAAATTGACGAAGGATGTTGAAGGGCCTAATACAATTCACTGTCCCCAATTTCAGCAAAATCGGATAATAAATGTGGCTTTTATGGGCCTAAGACCCTTAATCGGCGGATCGGTCTATATGGGGGCTATATCAAGATATAGTCCGATATAGCCCATCTTCGAACTTAACCTGCTTATGAACAAAAAAAGAAAGTCTGTAGCGTGATTTCAACAGACAGGCGGACGGACTTGGCTAGATCGTCTTAGATTTTTATGCTGATCAAGAATTTATATACTTAATAGGGTCGGAAATGGATATTTCGATGTGTTGCAAGCGGAATGACAAAATGAATATACCCCCATCCTTCGGTGGTGGACATAAAAACGGGCATTGGTTTATAGGGGAGCTATATAAAGCTATTAACCAATTTAAATCACAGTAATCGTGTATTTTGGAAGTCCATACAAAACAACAACATTTCAGCCAAATCGGATACTAATTGCGCCCTCTAAAAGCTCAAGAGGTTAAATCGGGAGATGTCAAATATGGAGTTACATCAGGTTATGGACCTACTTGCACGAAAATTTGGCAAATTGGGTGGTAATTGTGCTTTGCTTTCTAATATCAATAATATATGGGTTGCCCAAAAAAGTAATTGCGGATTTTTCATATAGTCGGCGTTGACAAATTTTTCACAGCTTGTGACTCTGTAATTGCATTCTTTCTTCTGTCAGTTATCAGCTGTTACTTGTAGCTTGCTTTAGAAAAAAAGTGTAAAAAAAGTATATTTGATTAAAGTTCATTCTAAGTTTTATTAAAAATGCATTTACTTTCTTTTAAAAAATCCGCAATTACTTTTTGGGCAACCCAATATATACATTATGGGGCCTTGGACGAATATTGCGAGGTGTTACAAATGAACTGACTAGATTAGTATACCCCCATCCTATGGTGGTGGGTGCAAAAAAATGGAAAAAAATTTGTGGTACTTTTGCAAAAAAAAAAATTTTTTGTACATTGATCTTACTACAACTATAGGAGATATCCCACACACGAACAGACCACAATACGATTTAATTTTTCATGTTCTTGCTCATCGTCCTAATGGTCGTCATAAGGATGGTCTCCTCGCTGTGTTTGAATATGTCTCTTATTTTCTGTTCTCGGGTGAAACAAACTACATATAAGCATTCCCATAACTCTCTGCATTCAACATTCACAATTTCAAATTCTACCAAAGTTTCATCGGCACTTCCGAACATAAAAAATCAAAATATTTAGTCCATTTTTTGAAATCCGCTTTTTTTATAGAAAAAACCCCAAAACAATTGAACGTAATATTATATAACACCTAATAACCTTCCAATATATTTGAAATTCCAACTGTTAATATAATCCATGGCATCTGATAAACTTGTTCACTTAAAACGCTTGAAAAAAAAACAAACAAAAGAAAAAGAACCAGTTCTCATTTAAATGAATTATGTATTTAAAATCAAACGGCATTTGGACACAATATATCTAGTTAAATCACAATTTATAATATAAGCGCCACAATAATTCTAAATTAAAAGGTTTTTGACATTAAGCCAAGCTTAGCTTGTGCTACTCCTCGGCAGTACATAATTCAATCGGCCAGTTTTGAAATCCGCTAAAATGAAATGAATTCAACCAGATTTTGTTTTTTTTAATTTATTTAGTGTTCATAGAATATTTATATTGCCGCTATTAAAAAATTTCAAATGATGACATTTTCACCGTTAATAACGTGTCAAATGACGCGTTTGAATTTAAATTAGTCCATGTTTTTTTGGTATCTTTCGTGCAAAAATTATTTTATAATTAAACCCCTTCGATGATGAAGTGTTATTTGATTAGAATTTGAATAATTTAGTAATACAAAGCTTATGTCCCGATTGGGTGATTATTTTTATTTTTTTGTGGATTTGAGCCTCGATGCTTAAACTTTTTTTTTTTGGATATTTTAAATTCTATTCTAGATTCTATTACATCTACGCCCATGTGGAGCAAATAATTTATGCCACGCAGAGAGGTGTATCAAAGTATCAATACACATGGATCAAGAGACTACCTTCCGTTGCGCTCTTTTATACAAAAAAAAATATTTTTTTCTATTAGTCTGCCTGTGACTAGTATCGAAGCATGTGCCAATTCAAATTTTTATTTGAATAACCGAAAAGGGGTTAAAAAACTTTGAAATTGTGATTGAAACCATTATTGGAACGGTACAAATAGGATAGAATAGGCTACGATACGAGGCCTGCTATAAAAGTTTCTGGCATAGATAGCAATAAGTGGTGTCAGGTCCAATTTGACATTTCCATTGACATTTTTTAGCATAAAACGTTTTGACGTTTTCATTTGAGCCACATATTGGCACCGTCGGTATATGTTTACCCTTTGGGGGTGTTTTGGGGAAAGGATGATTCGTGTTCTACTCCCATATACCTTTATTTGAGCCCCATATTGCGATGGTAAATAATTCCTGTTGATGGGGTGTTTTAGAAAAGGGATAGACCCCAGAAAATTGGTCCCGAAAGTGTGTATCAATTTAGTGCTCTACTCCCCAATATCTTTCATTTGAGCTCCACATTGATATGGCCGGAAAATATGCCCGAGTGGGGTGGTCCCCCAAATGCTTAGCCTTGAAAATATATCAGCATCGTGTTCTAGGCTCATATATCTTTATATCATTTATTTGAACGCCATATTGCCATTGACCTCAAAATTGGATATCAAATTCGTTTTCGAATCTCAAATAGAAATATAGGGAAAGAAAACAAAGGCACAGTTCAGTTCGACGTGTTTGAACAGTTTTTAATAGAAAAATTCCAGCCTACCGCCTCCTGTCAATGATGCTGCACAAGTGAATTCTATGAGTCTAAGTAAGTATAGAGCAGCGCTCATAATAGTTATAGCATTTAGGAGTTAGACAAATAGGCTTATAGTACTAATTGCAAATGCAAATTGCAAATTTTGCCCATGAACATTCCATTAAGGAACAGGGGCAAACTTCTCACACGGAATGAGTGCAGTCCGTTTAAGTTTTATGCTCAATGATAAGGGGCCTCCTTTTTATAGCCGAGTCCGAACGACTTGCCGCAGTGCGTCACCTCTTTGGAGAGATTTTTTACCTCATAAATGTTGCCAGCATTAGGAGGGAAAAACCACCGCTGAAATTTTTTTCTGATGGTCTCGCCAGGATTCGAACCCAGTCGGTCAGCGTCATAGGCGGACATGCTAACCTCTGTGCTACGGTGGCCTACAACATAGTACTAATTAATAAAAGCTTTTATCTGCGCTACAGGCTTAAAGCAATGAGTTGCCATATTCTAGCATTAATCATTACTATGTGAAGGGGAAATTCAATAATGTATCGTAAGTAATTCATTTGACTTAATTTAAATTCATTGAATGTAATAATGTTGTTGAACTGGTTTCAACACAATGTATGTGCCTAAGAAATTCTTTTTGTGTTTTATTGTACCTGGCAGCCATTTGTGCGTTGCTCCAAAATTTTTGTCATTGGACATACCAGCCTTTTTGTACCGAAACTTTAAAAATTGACACTTTCTGATTTTTTCCATACGCAATCGTCCAACCTGCTCAATATACTGATTGCTCTATGCTCAGTCAAACAAAAATTAAACAAATGTTGTGTGTGAGAATCTGAACCGATTTCTATGAAATTCACCAGTAATATTGAGAGTCAAGAGAAAACCCTTCCTAAGGAATTTCAAGAGAATCTGTTAACAAATGGCCATTTTAATTGAATTATTACTGCAAATCGGACGAACATATATATGGGAGCTATATCCAAATCTGAACCGATTTTTTTCCAATTTCAATAGGCTTCGTCTCTAGGCCGAAAAACATGCCTGTACCAAATTTGAAGACGATCGGATGAAAACTGCGAACTGTAGTTTGTACACAAATTAATATGGACAGACGGACAGACAGACAGACGGACATAGTCGGTCGGTTTACTTATCAATCGGATTATCTCCTAACTTCCTTCTGGGTGTTACAAACAAATGCACTAAGTTATAATACCCTGTACCACAATAGTGGTTTAGGGTATAAACATCGGGCATCTCTTAGTTGTTTACTTTGAAAATATATTTTTAGTGTGATTTCTGCGACATTTACCGGGCAAACATTTGTCATGGAAGAATTCTATGTGCCAAATTTGGTGAAGATCTATTGGCAACTGCTCGCATTATCGCAATGTTAGTTCAAACCCAAATAATTAATGTATCTTAGCCAAATTCTTCTATTTTAAACGGTCTTCTATTTCAAGACAAAGCGATTAACGTTGCGATGATTTAATTACAAATTAACTTGCAGAGACAGACAGAAGGACATGCTATATCGACTCAGAAAGTGCTATGTCGACTCAAGTGTAAATTTCTTCCATCTGTTTTAAACAAATGCATTATTTTATAAAATGCAGTACAACAGTAATGTCGTGGGTGTATAAATCATAGACAAAGGAAAGGTATAGACTTTCAAACTCAAAATGTTAATAAAATAACTCAAAAGTTCTCCTCCGGGTTTCATGCGCACTCACATATAAACGACTGAGAATTTAACATTTCTCTCACCTGTTAGAACTTTTTTGAACATATTGTTTTTAGTCTAGATTTCAGTTCCAATATATTTCAGTGGTTCAAATAAGTGTGACCTAAAACAAAAGCCATACTTCTGTATATATCACTCTTTAAATTTCATTAATATTTAACTAACACACTGTAGATAACAGAATTCAGATAAAAGTGTAACAGCATTCATACAAAAAAGCTTTTAAACCCATTTAAATAAGCGTAAGCACTTTTAGGCGCCCTTATAACAGCCTTAATCATTAGCATACTTTAGGGGTTAAACGAATATACATTTGATCCCATGGCAAGAAGGCCATTGTACATTTACATTTTAACAAACGAATTTCAAATGGAAAATATTTACTCCACATACCTATATGCAAAATAAATAGAGCTTCCTCAACAAATGGGCAAATTAACATTTTATGAAATTAGCACGTTTATGGCAAATTGAAGCGGAGGCGGAACATTAATGAATATTCATACAATACAACAATTGCGAGATACCAGAATGAAAATGCTCGTAAAATGCTTTTAGGTAAATAAATAAAATTTTATTGAAAATCGTAGCTTTGCCATATATAATAGATGGATTGTATTGAACATTGTCTACATACTGTGGTCATTGATTGAAGGAGTAAACAGCGCTTTCAATAAACAAGTGGAATATTCCCAAAGAATTGTTCCGAAGTAAACAGCTATTGGACAAAAACCTGACTTGCAAAAAGAGGAAGATCGACATTCTTAGTAAGAAATCTGCAAAAAAGGAAGGGAAAATTTTCTGACATTGAAACAAATAAATGAATGTGTGAAGAATATTTAAAAAGCACCAACACCGGTGAACATGACTTAGCAGGTTGCATGTACTTATTCTATATGATATATTCCATACCTCTAATGAACCTTAGACATGGAGCAACAAATTTATCTTTATACCCACCACCGAAGGAAAGGGTATATTCATTTTGTCATTCCGTTTGCAACACATCGAAATATCCATTACCAACCCTGTAAAGTATATATATTCTTGTTCATCGTATAAATCTAAGACGATCTGGCCATTTCCGTCCGTCCGTCTGACCGTATGTCCGTCTGTCTGTTGAAATCACGCTACAGTATTTAAAAATAGAGATATTTGCACAGATTCTTTTGTTTTTGTCATTAACCAGGTTAGGTGCGATGAGCACCCAGAGGTCTCAATGTTAACCCAGAGAAGATTGAAATATGCACATTCACGAGGAAGACGAAGATGCGCCAATTTGACCCACCACCTTTCCTTAATAACACGATTTCGATATCTGACAAGGTCAAATATTTAGGTGATAGGAAACTCCATTGGAAGTGTCACACTCAGGAGCGTACTGAGAGGGCTCAAAATTTTTAGCTCTATGTAGAAGGGCCGTAGGCTCGAAATGGGGCCTGAATCCGAGGGCAGTCCACTGGCTCTAGAGGAGCGTGATTAGACCAATACTTACTTACGCCTCAGTAGTTTGGTGGACTGCTATGGAGAAAAAGTGCAACATAAGAACCATACAACGGGTTCTGAGAACATGTTGTCTTGGCATAGGCGGAGCGATGAGGACCACGCCCACTAGGGCACTGGAGACTAGATATCCGACCCATTGACATACAGATTAAGTGTGAGGCATGCACTGCGCGGCTATGAGACTTAAGACGATGGGAGCATGGATTGAGGATCGGAGCAGCTCATACAATCGCGGTATAATTGAGGCGACGATAGGAAACTTGGATGAAATGGAAAAGATTTTCGATTATATACCTGAGACGACTCTTGAAGTCGAGTGCAAGGCACTACTGCCTGCGGCACAGTCTTGGACTGACAGAGCCCTAGTATTACCGTCTGGAAAATCATGTTACACTGATGGATCAAAGCTAGAGGACAGAGTGGGCATTCAGAACCCAGGGACTGACATCTGTTTTAGACTGCCCGACACCAATACGGTCCTGATGGCGAGATCAGGGCAATCACGAAATGCGTGAGGTGGTGTGCCGTTCATTCGAGAACGCCGAGTATGAACCTCTTTACGGACGGTAAACAGGCAATAAGGGCAAAAACAACCAGAACGGTAGGGTCATGAACAGTCTTGCAGTGAAAGAAGCAGGGCGGCGGAGTCTAGCCGACCTGGGTTCGGAGTCGGAGCATTAAGTCAGAGTTGGATAGCGGTTCGTAGTCGTGGCTAACGTGCTCAACTGCGAACAAAACTCCGACTCCGGCTCAATAGTCCGACTATGACTACGACTTCGATTAATGCCTTCTCTGAGGATGGCACAAACCGTATCGTTTGGGTGCCGGGTCATAGCGGAGTAAGGGGGAATGAGAAAGCAGACGATTTGGCAGTAAAAGCCAGAGAAATGCCGTCAATAAACGATTGTAGGTTAACCCGAAACTTTTCGGGCCGACGTAGTCCGAGTTAAGGGCATGGGCACATGTAACACTATGGAAAAGCGAAACGGTCGGTAGAACGACGAACATCCTTTGGGGAGATCCAGATCGTGTGAAGACGAGGCTATTACTGAAAGGAAGTAAGAAGGAGGTCAATATAGCTTTCGGTATCATAACGGGACACATAGGACTACGAGCTCACTTATGCAAAATCGGTGCTGCAAGTGATAGCATGTGGGGATGATGATGAGACATTGGACCATTTCCTATGTTATTGTCTGGCTTTCGCGCCTAACAGATAACGGCACTTAGATGGGGACACATTATCAGACATGAACCAACTTAGGGGAGTGTTGTGGAAAAGAATTTTGTAACTAACAAGGAATTCCTAATTTAAAATTTTCTTTTTCGAAGTAACTTTTTAGTCTTTAAAGCGCACAAGAAGCCGATTACTGGCTTAGGTGTATGTCCATAATGGCATGGGGTGGAATAATATCTGCACCCTCTTTTCAACCTAACCTCACCCAACCTAGTTTCCCATAAAATAAATTTTATGGGAAACGAGCAATTTTTTTGCGTGTAGTTCCCCTCCTACTGCAGCAATGCCGGAAACACATCATCAGATTCTAATGACTTAAACGGTTGAAAGCTCTTTAGGGTCTTCTTAATCATAATTGTTATGCTGGAAACCCAAAAATATCCTTCGTTGTCTGCGAACTTACTTCCACGTCATCTACAAATGTTTAAGTTTGAACATGAGTTTTTGAGAGAAACGTTCTTATCTCGACGGTGTCATAAACTTCCAGCAGTTACGTTTCGCCACTCTGGTCATCTTATTTTATATATCGTGTGTAATACTCGTTGCAGTACATTGCCATTTTCTTACAATGTGCCCTGTTATAAGGTCCACCTAAGTTTCATGGTCCACCCTTGTGTATGATTAGATATAAAAATGTAATTTTTTTAGTAATTACTTATATATTTTGTATATATATATTAAAAATAATTTTTTATAATAAACAATCTTAACATAATGTTGGACTTAACATCTAAAGAAAATCACAGTCTGTACTCTCTTTATGCAGAATTTGAAAATCGATTCATTTTTCTTCGATTAACCATTTCTAACCAAAAAAATTGGGTACAAATAACTTCTTGTGTCTGGTTTCGGTTTGTTTGTAGCGCACCAGGGGGGTGAATTTGACGCCATTCGACAAATTGCTCGCATCATCGGAGTTACTCAGCGTATCCTGACGTCTTTGTCCACTGTATACATCACGTCTGCTGACTGGCGTAATGGCGCCATTGTCTATGTAGTAATAGCCCGGCTTTATGGATTCACTATTCAGATATTTGGGTTGACGATCTAATGGGCGGTCATAGCTTATGTAGTAGTCATCATCCAGACGATCAATTGAACCAACGGGCGATTGTATAATCCGATCGATGTCATTATATGCGGGTGCTGCTGCTATCTGCTTGAAAGTGATAATGGCCAAGAAGAGGGTGAGCCGAAAGGCAATGCTGGGTTGGAAGTGCTGCAATATAAGTTGGAGATGAAGATTAGTTTTATTATTAAAGGTTTTTTTCTAAGTAAGAAAATACAGTAAATAATTTTTTTGTCCATCTTAAATAGTTTAAATAGCTCAACTATAAGTATTCGGTATGCATTTGTATACTATAAAAATTCAAACTTCTATTTCTTTTAATATTTCACTTGTAATCTATTTGGTGAACTGTATTCAGTTTAAATTTCGTCATTTTTGTTTTAAAATGTATTTTTATTTGAAAAGTTTATTCTTAAGAAAAGTTTTAAATTATTTAAGTGAAAAAGACATTTTTGTCCGTATTTGGTTAAAATGTAGTCCATGTTTACAAGCTCTCGCATAAACTACACATCCAAAACTTTTTAGAGATTCTGTTTCACATCCAGTTCAAAGATAATAACTCACCATAGTTTATCTTTTAAATAATCCTTTCTTAGATCAGTTAAGAAACACTTTCTTTTTTTATAGCTTTTTTTGTTTTACGAGTCTAGTAAATTTTTGTGTTGTTTGGTTTTTTTTTTATTCCAGAAATTTAATTCTCTTTATTAAGCGGCGTTGACCAGTTGATTCTGTGAAATGCTTTGCAATTATATTGTTAAGATTCAAAATGCTTTCAGCTTTTTATATTAAAATTATGAACTGCAAAAATCGGAAAAAGGTTTTATTTTCGTTAGATTTTTTTCTTTTTCACACCTAAATGTGAAATTATTATTTTTTTAGCCCTATACGCGCACATCATATCACGATTTTTTCTCTGTACATCTGTGGCAATATTTTACTCTAGAACAGAAGATTGTATTGCAAACAAAAATGTTTTTAGGAAAAACGTTCTATTTCAGAATTTTATAAAAAAATATCGAAAAACAGCATAGAAGTTATGAAGAAAATCTTTATCATAAAAAATTAAATTATTTAAAGAGCAATTTTTATATTTCACCGCAAGACATGCTTGAATGCCTATGAAAAAAAAATCAGAATCCAAAGGAGCTCACTACCATTTTATCACTAAAGTTGTAACTAAAGTTAAAATTTATGATAAAACATTGACCACTAATAAATTTAGAATTTTGTTTCTCTAGAGATTCACTTTTCATTGACTGACTACCTTCACGAAATAAAATCGCATTGTTTACGTCCTTTCTATTTATAAGCAATAACTTAATATGTTAGCCAAATCGGATAGAATTGGGGTTTTTTTGGTGTCCAAGAAGTAATATGGGAGGATTGATTTAAATTAAAGTGTTTAAACATTGTAAGCCAATTTGGATCACGCTCTTAATTACTTTACTTTGTTAATTGTCTATGACAGAACATTAGGGGCACTAGGTGAACTTAGGATAGATTTCCGAGCACATTGATATGCGCTTCTTCTCCAATCTCTGTACATATACAGAGGGAATAAAAATCGGTATCAATCACTGAACTATCACCAAATGATAATATCAATAACAGGTTTTGAAAAAGTTACTGAAAAAAAATCAATTAAAAAACTTGCATATTCAATAAAAAAAAAATAATTGAAAATTTTGAAATTTTCAATTACAGTTTTAATTGATCTAATTAAAAAAATGATTGAAAATTTCGACTTATTTTGAATTTTGAATAATTGACATTTTTTAAATTTTATTTTTGAAATCCGGTTTGCGGGTTTTATGAAATCTCCTTACAGTTATATCGTAGGGACGATATTTAATATAGTGCTTAAATAAAATCCCGGCCGACACGGGACAACTACGAGCACCACACAGGCTGGAACTTTGCGCTCCGGCTTGTGTGGTGCCCATCGTTACCACAGAAAGCTTAGCTGGAAGCTACCGGGCGCGTCAACAGGTTGCGGATGGTGGAAAGCTCCGTTTTTATGCGGAGTAGCTGCAAATGCGGCTGCGGGCAGTCAGCGAAGTGGCACTGGCTCTTAAATAAATACTGAGTGCCAATGATACTCGAGATGATAAGGCGAATTATTGGCGCCTTCAAATATCCAATGACCAACATCAGCGTCTGTTCCCAGGTTAGGGGCGTCTGGCGGCGAGCGTCGGATCTTGGAGCAAGCGGCTTGCCACATCGAGGGATACGTGTGCAATCCCACAAAACCATGCGGTTGGGGTGCTGGGCCAGTAACCCGCCCCGGGAAAACTGAGCACTACTATGAGAAACAAAGGAATAGTAAAAACGAACCCCCCCCCAACGTTGACGACCCACGCAAACGAAAAAAGGACCATGATTTGCGGATCTGCACCTGGAATGTTCGCACACTTCATAGAGAAGGTGCAGTATACGCGCTGGCGGATGTATTAGAGAAGTAAAAGGCAGATATTACTGCCTTACAGGAAGTGCGATAGACTGGGAATGGCGCCACTACAACACCAAACGGTGACGAACTATACTATAGCTGCCATAACACTGTGGATTTGTGGTTAGTCGGAGACTGAAACACCTTGTCTCCACCTTTACTCCGGTGGATGAGAGGCTAGCCCACAATCTGCATAAAAGCCAAATTCTTCACCAACAGTCTTATTTCTGCCCATGGCCCGACGGAAGGCAAAGACGATCAGACCAAGGATATTTTCTACGAGCGCCTAGGGAGAGAATATGACCGCTGTCCAACCCATGATATTAAAATCGTTCTAGGAGGTTTTAATGGGAAGATAGTGAATGAAGACATTTTTGGCCCAACAATCGGAAAGTATAGGCTCCACGAGATAACGCCCAGTAATAGGTTGAGGCTGATAGATTTCGCCGCGGCAAAAAACATGGTAGTTAGTAGCACCAGATTTCAATATAAAAATATTCACAAAGCCACATGGCTGTCACCCGATCGAAACCCGAGAAACTAAATTGATCACGTTCTGATAGATGGAGGCATTCATCCAGCGTCTTAGATGTACGATCGATCCGTGGAGCGCATATAGATTCGGATCATTACCTTGTTGCAGCAAAGTATCGCACCTGTTCGAACATGACTAGGAAAGTACGATCTGACACTGCACGAAAGCTAGACATTGAAAAGCTGCAAACATAACAAATGGAAACGGCATACTTCACTCGACTGACCCAACTGCATGATGAAAGCACTCCTTGATCCGATGATATAATGGCGCAGTGGCAAACTATTGCCCACTTCATGGAAAATGCCGCGAAATTCGTACTTGGGTACCGGAAGCCTCCTCCAAGAAACCCATGGTGCGACCAAGAGTGTCGAAAGGCTACTGAAGCTAAGAATGCGGTACATAGAGCAACATTGCAATCAGTAGCAACGCGCCAGATGAAGGAGAGGTATCGAGAGAAAAGGAGAGAAGAGAAACCTCTATTCCACAGAAAGAAAAAGGAAATGGAAAGACGTGAGGGTGAGCGAATTGAGATGTACAGGAGTCAGAATGAAGTCCGGAAATTCTACCAACGAATTAAACATCAAACCGATGGCTTTCGTGCAGGCATATCCTCCTGCAGAGACAAAGAAGGAAATCTGGTAACTGACACATATAGCATGCTGAGGATATGGAAAAAACATTTTCCCCCTGGTGGTGTCCGACGTTGGTGGCGAAAAGGATACCGCAGAACCAATCCCTGAATGTTTATCTCCTAGTCATAATGAGGTCCAAGTAGCAGTGATTCGACTAAAGAACAACGAGGCAGCAGGAGCCGACGGGTTACTCGCTGAACTATTTAAGACCGGAGGCGAAGCAATCTGGCTAGGAGATCGCATACCCGATGATTGGAACCTCAGCATACTATGTCCCGTACACAAGAAAGGAGACAAGACGGAATGTGCCAACTACAGAGGATATAGTCTCCTCCCCATCGCACACAAGATACTCTCGAGGGTACTGTGTGAAAGATTAAAACTTAAAGTCAATAATATAATTGGGCCATATCAATGTGGCTTTAGACCAGGTTAATCCACCCTGGGCCAGATATTCACACTGCGCCAAATCCTGGAAAAGACCCGAGAAGAACAAATCAACACCTACCATCTCTTTGTTGGCTACAAAGCCGCCTTCGATACTTCTTTACGTTCAAAGGTATTTCAAGCCTTGTCTGAGTTTGGTATCTCTGAAAAATTAATAATATTCTGCAGGATGACACATGCTGATACGCGTTCGTCAGTGAGAATAGGAAAGAATCTCTCCGAACTATGCGATACTAAACGAGGTTTCAGATAAGGAGACAGCCTATCGGCGATCTCTTTAATATCCTGCTGGAGAAGAATATACGGGATGCAGGTGTGAATAGATATGGCACAAGAGAACACATGCTACTTGCCCATGCCGACAACATCGACATCATTGGTCGGTCACCGGAAGTAGTAACTGCAGCCTTTGAAAGAATCGAAAGAGAGTCATTGAAAAGGCTGAAAGGGCTTTTGGTCTACCCGGTTTGCGTGTACCACTGTGTTTGCTTACAAAAGACTTCTTTGCTGGAGCTTCTTCATACATTCTGACAACATGACCTAGCCAACGCAGCTGTTGTATTTTGATGCGTGTAACTATGCTATTGTCGTCATACAGCTCATATAGCTCGTGGTTCAAACGTCGCCTATATTGTCCATTAACGCAAACTGGTCCATATATTTTACGAAGAATCAAAATACAACAAATTTTGCCCATGAACTTTCCACCAAGGAACAGGGGTAAATTTCTCACATATCAATGAGTGCAGTCCGATTCAAGTTTTAAGCTCAATGTTAAGGAGCTCCTTTTTATAGCTGAGATCTATTTTCACTGACTCTCTTTCGATTCTTTCAAAGGCTGCAGTTACTACTTGCGGTGACCGAACATAGATATCGTCGGCATAGGCGAGTAGCATGTGTTCTCTTGTATTCTAATAACACTCCTTAATTTCATGGAAACTTTTCTAAACCTCTAATATTGACACAAGAGCAAGGCCTCCTCGTTTCCAAAAATTATCTTATGTCCAGGCATCCAGCATAAAACCTGAAGACAACTTAAATATATTATTATCCGTAAACCTAATCCGAGCCTTCAGCCACTCCGTCAGAATCGGTATACTAATTTATTGCCCGCGGTCTACTACTTCTGTTCTTATTTGTAAGCCTACTACAGGTCCTTCAAGTTGCTCTCTAGGATACTGGTATGTCTGCACTGATAGAAAAAGAATGTTACTTTGCCAATACCGGCTAATATTATTTATCCGCGTTATTGGCAAAAATGTTTAATACCGTTTGGTATCAATTTAATGCCAAAAGAAGGATGATATTAAGAATTGACGGGGTCAAATTTCAAGTAGAGCTATTTTCACTGTTAAAAATCCAACTATTAAGTTACATATTATTGCACGTATGTGCAAGGAACTTTTCCTTATAGGAATGTTCATGGGCAAAATTTGCATTTTGCCTATCTAATTTTATGTAACCGTCAACATAAAAGTAAATTTTTCCATAAAGTATTGATTTCAACATGCAGACGGAGGGACATGGATAGATCGTATACGAATATTATGACGATCTAGTATGAATACTTTGGGGGGTGGAACTTGAATACTTCGATTTGCGGTTAATGGAATGACAAATGCTAAAAATCTTCGGCGGTGGCTTATGGCTATGGTACCGAAAACCATACTGACCTCTTTCCTGCTTCGTTTTAATATTTAAGTAATACTCGTAGCCTCGTCCCCTAACCATCCGGAACTCCAAAGGGGTTTTGTCGCCCTACCGAAGCTTCAAAGCAAAATGAATCACAACTTAAACACAGTATACACAGCAACGAAATGGTTTTGAGTTATCCCCGGCGAATCCTTCCTTCTGTTATGTACTTTGTATTCCTTCAGTAATTTACTTGAAAAAGCCTACAAAAATGTAAGTCATTCTACCAAACACACTTAAACCAGCTTAGAGGCATATAATGGAAAACGATTAAGAATTTTATGAGTAGCACAGTATTTGTGATATGGATCACTTGGAGATACTCTTCGGATTAAGAGCGCAAAACAACCAAGATTACTGAGTTTGGTGTATATCCATAGGGACTTTTGGCAGATTAAAATCTGCACCCTCTTTTCAACCTAACCTAACCATAATAGGTTTAAGACCAATACGGACCATACTTGTTGGATATAATAATAGAGAAGTCATTGTGCAAAACTAAGCTAGCTCAGATAAGAGTTGGGACACAAGAACTCAATATTGCTAGCCTAAGTAAGGGGAAAACTACCGTTGTAACTATTGGGTTGCCCAAAAAGTAATTGCGGATTTTTCATATAATCGGCGTTGACAAATTTTTTCATAGCTTGTGACTCTGTAATTGCATTCTTTCTTCTCTCAGTTATCAGCTGTTACTTTTAGCTTGCTTTAGAAAAAAGTGTAAAAAAAGTATATTTGATTAAAGTTCATTCTAAGTTTTATTAAAAATGCATTTATTTTCTTTTAAAAAATCCGCAATTACTTTTTGGGCAACCCAATATTTTCGCCAGCACTCGAAACCAACCATTCTGCACCATTAGCGGACATGCCTCTGCGCCACGGTGGCCGCCTCTGCCAGAATATATTGTGAAAGTTGACGTCAATCGGTATGCTATGTTGACGAATAAAAAATATAAAAAAGTCAACATCACCTGGTTATCACAAAACGAAGCATTAAAAAAAATTCACAAAATTTTGATTTAGATCATTTTCGCAAAAAACGTGCACAAATCACAGAAAACGAAATAGCAAATAAATCAATTATGGTGCACCCTTCTCAACCTCTAATCTTAATTTTTGTGTCAGTCTTTTCGGTACAAATGTGTCGTTAGCATCGCAAGCTCATCGGGCAAAGTAAAAGCAGTGATAGGAGTTCACGGTGGTATATCTGTTAAAATGCCTGTCTGGCATTCTGGATTTCTGCGGTCAAATCTCTCACCGGTGATTCATCCCTTACAAATGTTCAGCGGCCTTTCGGATTATCTTAAATTTTAATTAAATTAGCCAAAAATAAAAACAAATCTATTTTTAGAAATGTCAATCATTTTGATTTCAATTTAAATTAAAAAACGAGTTTAATTAAAGTACTGCAAATTGGTTTTAAATATTGGGCTGGTTTTCACCAGTTCTTTGGTATCATGGTTTGTTATTTAAGTTTTTTGTTTACTTGTAATCACTGACAAATCCACAATACAATACAATATGTATGTGGTTTAAATGCTCATTTTCAAGATTGATCTAGTGCGAATTTAGAGCATAATATGAATATTGGTTGTTAAAACGTAAAAATCTGTCGATATTTTGCAAACATGCTATAGCTATAAAATAAAGCTAGCGAGCTGACAATCAGTGCAAAAACGTTTCTTATTGATAGGCATGTTGCAAGCTAAAGACTCCAATAAAAAATTAAGTGCCGTCATCTGCGAACCTGTGCTTCAAATGTCCGAACTCGATACAGATAAGGTTTACTCACAGGCGAATGCATTGGAAAAGTACAAGGCCTGCATTACCGCCTTGCAGAAAGTCCTATGGAATGCGAGGGCCGCCACAGCAAAACTGAAGAATGACGCATTATACTACAGCTGCCATGATACAAGACACCAATTTGGCGGTGGGTTTGTGGTTAGTCGGACACTGAATTACCTTGTCTCCAGATTAACTCGGGTGGAGGCCACCGTTGCACAGAGGTTAGCATGTCCGCCTATGACGTTGAACGCATGGGTTCGAATCCTGGCGAGACCATCAGAAAAAAATTTTCAGCGGTGGTTTTCCCCTCCTAATGCTGGCAACATTTTCGAAGTCACGCAGTTCGGACTCGGTTATACAGGGGAGGCCCCTTATCATGGAGCTTAAACTTGAATTGGACTGCACTCATTGATATGTGAGAAGTTTCCCCTGTTCCTTAGTGGAATGTTCATGGACAAAATTTGTTTGTATTTGTATCCGAATTAAAGCAAAATTCATTTACATCATTGTTATCTGCGCTTATACCCAAAAAGACAAAAGCGAAGGACAAAGAGCCCAAGGGTATTTTTTAGTAACGCCAATTGAGGGAATATGAACGCTGCTTCGCACATGAATATAAACGTGTCTTAGGAGACGTTAATACCAAGACAGGAATAGAGAACATATTTCGCCCGACATACAGTGGGATCTAATCGAACAAAAGTAGTTAAAAGAGTGCCGTTTAAGAACGGGTAGAGATATTGTTACCAGGCCACTTAAGTTGGTCACATCGCTATTTCAAAAATTTTTTCGGGCTGCCAAATCTTTATTTACGGTCCGTTTTCAAAATTGTGCTCAAAAATCAAAAAAAAAAAAAAAAAAAAAAAATACCGTTTGAGGTATTCTATCCGATGTTGGGCTTTTTATTTTTAGTTTTTCTGGACAAGCTTCGTATATTTGACTTTTGTCTTTCGATTTTCATTTTGATGCATGATTTGGATTGTTGACAAAATTTACAATGACTTTCCCCTAAAGAGTCTCCTAATCCGATTATTCAGTAAAAAGAAGTTGAAATTCAAAATTAATTTTTTGTAATTTTTAGTAAAAACTTGCTTAATTGCATTAATTTTTTCTGTTTATACCCTCCACTATAGCATGGGGGTATATATTTATATGGGGCCATTCCATTTGTAACACATCGAAATATTGGTCTATGACCCTTTAAAGTAAATAAATTAGGGCGGTTTAATTTGTATGGATGAAAAATTAATCAAAAATCGTAAAGCTAAAAACGTTATCTGTATGAAATTCTAAGAAACTTCTCCGAAATTCTAAGAAACGTATACGCTACTCTATTAAGATATTCAGTTTCTTCGTAGAAGTTTTTTAGAATTTCATGTAGTTTACATTTTTGCTATACGACTAAAAAGACAAAAAATCGACCCGCCTTAATATATATGTTATGCTTAGTATGGTCCGAAGCGTTCCAAAATCTGATATAGTTCCAATATAAACCGATCTCCTTATTTTACTTCTTGAGCCCGGTGCAATTCTTACCCCATTGGGCTGAAATTTTGCACAATTAATTCTTCTATGGTCTCCAACTTCCTAATCAAGTATAGCTTAAATCGGTGCATAACCTGATATAGCTCCAATTGCATGGCAATTCTTTGTTTGCCTATAAAGAGAACCCGTCCAAAGAACTTGACAAATGCGATCTATAGTGGAGGGTATAAAAGGTTCGTCCCAGCCGAACTCAGTACGTTTTTACTTCATTTACCTTCTTAATTGTTTACACCGAACAACATATGCATTCCCCACAGCCAATTGACAAAAAAAATTACACCCTTTCTCCCACTGTTCGACGGTAAGAAAATTTAGCCTCAACATTCAATAGTTGACAGTATATTACCCGAGGAGCGAATGATCGATTCAGACCATTACCTTGTTGCAGTGAAATTTCGGACTTGTTAATGCGAAGTGAGAAAGTTGCAAAAGCAACAGATGGCTACTCCATACCCTACTCGACTAACTTAATTGCATGATGAAAACACTCCTTATCCTGATGATATAAGGGCGGAATGGCAAACCATTGCCCACTCTGCGGAAAACATCTTGCAAACTGTGCTGCGATACCAAAAATTTCCCCTAAGAAACCCAAACGACCAAAAGTGTCGAAATGCTACTTAAACCAATATAAGTCATATTAAGCAACCCTGCAACAAGAAGGTTATCGGGAAAAGAGATGAGAAAGGGCAGGGAAATGAAAAGTCGTAAGTCTAAGCGAATCGAGATGCTTAGGATTCACAATGAAGTCCGAAAATAGTGGCGGTGACGAGAAGTCCACAGAACCAATCCCTGATGATGTTATAAAATTTATACCGCCTAGTCAGCAGCAGTAACCTGACTGAAGAACAACAAGGCTGGAGGAGCTGATGAGTTGCCAGGTGAAGTATTTAATACCGGAGGGCACACAAGTTCATCAGCCCGATATTGCTGATTCGAATCTCACCATACTATGTCTCGTACACAAAATAGACAATACAATGAATATGTGGAAACGACAGAGATATATTTATGTACAGGTAGTGGCTGTTGCCCAACGACAAAATATTGAGTGCACTATCTGTCAAAATCAGTGATTAGTGCAACTCTGATTTTGACTATGTTATTAGTTTGCGCCATTTTTCATTGTTTGTGTGAGTTATGGGTCCTAACTATAATACACACGCCCAACCAAAACTCGTTGACAGATAGTGCACTTCGCGAGAAGAAATTGTACTCAGCTGTTTACGGTACACTAGCTGGTAATTATGCCATGAATAAGTCTTCTTCCCATCGAAGTCAGAATTAAGTTCGAAAATAGCGCATATGTACCAACTACAGAGGAATAAGTCTTCTTCCCATCGCACTAAAGATACTCTCGAGCGCACTGTGTGAATGATTGAAATCTAAGATCCACTAGATAATTGGGACCCATCAATGCGATTTTAGACCTAGTAAATCCACCACAGACGGCTCTGAATAGACCAGAGTACAGATTAATACTATTATCTTTTCGACGACTACAAAGCTGCTTTCGACGGCCTTATACGTTGAAAGGTACTTGCTGATACACATTTCTCCATGAGAATAGAAAAAAACCTCTCCGAATTATTCAATGCCAAACGAGGTTTCTTTAATATCCTGCTGGAGTTGATTATGCGATATGCAGGTGTATATAGGCATGACACACTATTCACAAAATATTCCATGCTGCTTGCTTATGTCGCCGACAACGATATTATGGTCGACATTGAGATCAATATTTGCAGCTTTGAGAGATTCAAAAAGATAACATAACAGCGTTTTTGTCTGACAACAAATAAAAACAAGTAAAAGCGCATTAAGTTCGGCCGGGCCGAATCTTACATACCTTCCACCATGGATCGCATTTGGCACTTTCTTTGAACGACTTTTTCAAATATATGTAGAAAATGGACCGTAGTGTCATAACTGTTAGAAGTCAAACAAAATAATACCACGTTAAAATTTCAACCAAATAGTTGCAGCCCTTGAGGCTTTACAAGTCAAATTGGGCGATCGGTTTATATAGGAGCTTTATCAGGTTGTGAACCTATTTGGACTATACTTGGCATGGCTTGTGGAACTCATAGCAAAACTTAAGGAGCAATTTTCAGCCAAATTGGGTGGTAATTGCGCCTTCTAGAGGCTTAAGAAGTCAAATCTTGAGATCAGGTTATGAACCGATTTAGACCATACTGCTCGGTTGTTGGATATTAAAACAAAACACCTTAAACAATATTTTAGCCATATAGAATAAGAATTGCACCCTCTAGAGGCTTAAGAAATCGATATCCAAGATCCATTGCACCATTTTTGGCACAGTTATTGGAAGTCAATTCAAAATACCTCATGAAAAAGTTCAGTCAAGTCGGATAAGAATAGCGCTTTCGAGAGGCTCATGAAGTCAAGATCCGAGATCGGTTTGACAGCTATAACAAGACATGGACCCCATTTACAATCCCAACCGAAGTATTTGTTCAAAATTCTCTTCGAAAGTTAGCGTGATTTCGACAGACAGACGGACGGAGGTACGAACAGAATGTCATGAGGATCTAGAAAATACATACTTTGTTGGGTCTCATATCAATATTTCGATGTGTTACAAACGGAACGACGAAATCAGTATAACTTCGTTTCTTCGTTTTTCTACCCTCCACCATATATTGGGGGTATACTAATTTCGTCAATCCCTTTGTAACACCTTGAAATGTTCGTCTAAGATCCCATAAACTATATATATTATTGATCATCATAACATTTTATGTCGATCTAGCCATGCCCGTCCGACTTTCCGTCTGTCTGTCCGTCCGTCTTTCGGAAGCATGTTAACTTTCGAAGGAGTAAAGCTAGGCGCTTGAATTTTTCACAAATACTTCTTATTAGTGTAGGTCGGTTGAGATTGTAAATGGGCCAAATTGGTTCATGTTTTGATAAGACACCCATAAACCGATATTCGCATTTGACTTCCTTAGCCAAATCCCATATGGCTGAAATTCTTGACTTTTTCTATGGCCTAACATACGTGTTAAGCACGGCCTGAATTGGTGTAAAACCTGATATAGCTCCCATATAAACTGTTCTCCTGATTTTAGTTCCTGAGCCTATAGAAGGCGTAATCCATATCCGAATTTGCTGCAATTTTGCACATTCACTTTACTATGACCTCTAACATACTTGCTAAATATGGTCTGAATCGGTCCATAGCCTCATATAGCTCCCATGTAAACCGACCTCCCGATTTTACTTCTTGGGCCTCTAGACCGCATAATTCTTATCCGATTTTTGACATACGTGCCAAATATGGTCTGAATCAGTCCATACCTTGAATGGGTTCTTGTCTTTATTTTTAATATTCGACCCAAAGATTAGCAAACTTCATTTAATGGTATGAATCGGTCGATACCTTAGGTTAGGTTAGGTTGAAAAGAGAGTGCAGATATGAATCCGCCCCATGCCACTATGGACATATACCTGAGCCAGTAATCGGCGAGTTGTGCGCTCTAAAAACTATAAAGTAACCTCTAAAAAGAAAATTTTAGGTTAGGAATTTTGTGCTACTTACAAATCCTTAATTGTTTTCAATGCCACTCCCCTAAGTTGGTTCATGTCTGATATTGTGTCTTCACCTAAGTACCGGTATTTGTGGACGCGAAAGCCGGGCAATTACAAAGGAAATCATCCAACGTCTCATCATCTTCCCCGCATGCCCTACATATGCTATCACTTGCCGCACCGATTTATATAAGTGAGCTCGTAGTCCTATGTGTCCCGTTATGATACCAATAGCTATACTGACCTCCTTCTTGCTGCCTTTCAGTAATAACCTCGTCTACTCACGATCTGTGTCCCCCAAAGGATTTTCGCCGTCCTACCGATCGTTGCGCTGTTGCATGCGTATTCGTCGCCCACACCCTTAACTCGGACTGCGTCGAACAAAAAGGCTTCGGGTTAACCGAGTTTATTGACGGCAGTCCTCTGGCCTTCACCGCCTAATCGTCTGCCCTTTCATTTCCCCTTACACCGTTATGGCCCGACACACAAACGATGCGGATTTTGCCATCCTTAGAGAAGGCTTTAATCTCCTTCTTACACTGCAAGACTGTTCGCGACCTTACCGTCCTAGTTGTTATTGCCCTTATGGGAATTTTACTGTCCGTTAAGATGTTCACTCGATGTCCTCGCGTTAGCGCCACACCACTTCACGCATTCCGTGATCGCCCGGATCTCCGCCTGGAGGACCGTATTATGGTCAGGCAGTCTAAAACAGATCTCAGTCCCTGGATTCTCAATGTAAACCCCCAGGTCCACTCTGTCTTATAGCTTTGATCCATCCGTGTAACATGATCTTCCAGATGGCAATACTAGGGTTCCGTCAATTCAAGACTGTGCCGATGGCAGCAGTGCCTCGCACTCGACTTCAAGGTTTATCTCAGGTAGCCGATCGGAAACCTCTTCTCTTCCTTCCAGGTTTCCTATCGTTTCCTCGATTATACCTCGATGGTATGAGCTGCTCTCATCCTCAATCCATTCTCCCATCGCCTTAAGTCTCATAGCCGCAGTGGCTGTCTCACACTTAATCTGTATGTCAATGGGTCGGATATCTAGAATACTCTCCAGTGCCCCAGTGAGCGTGGTCCTCATCGCTCCGCCTATCCCGAGACAAGATGTTCTCTGAACCCGTTGTATGGTCCTTTTGTTGCACTTTTTCTCCATAGCAGTCCACCAAACTACTGTGGGGTAAGTAAGTATTGGTCTAATCTCGCTCCTGTAGAGCCAGTGGACAATCCTAGGATTCAGGCCCCATTTCGAGCCTACGGCCGGTCTACATAGTGCCCAAAATCTGTGAGCCTTCTCACTACGCCCCTGAATGTGACACTTCCTATTCAGTTTCCTGTCCAAGATCACACCTAAGTATTTGACCTTGTCAGATATAAAAAACGTCTTATTGAGGAAACGTAGTGCGTTAAATTGGCCCGCCTTCGTCTTCCTCGTGAACAGGCATATTTCAGTCTTCTCGGAGTTAACATTGAGACCTCTGGGTCTAGCCTAGTCATATGCCATATGCAAGACCCTTTCGGCCTTTCTGCATAGCTCGTTCGGATCCTTACCCCTTAGAAGCATTATAATATCGTCTGCGTAGCAGACGGGTTCAAATCCGTCCTCAGTCAGCATCCGTAATAGGTCATTTATGGTGATCACCCACAAGAGTGGCGATGAAATGCCCCCATGTGGCGTGCCTTGTGCCACTTTTTTCCTTATATATATGCCATGCGAGCGAAAATTTATCCACCTGTTCCTTAGCATATTGTTTATCCAGACTCTAAGGACCGGGTCCACCCGGTACTGTTTTAAGGATTGGATTAGTGTGTCGCTCCGCACATTGTTAAAAGCCCCCTCGATATCAATGCATACCGCCAGTGGTACGTTTTGCGTCGAATGATTCTTCTATTTTACGCACAACCTCGTGCAGGGCAGTCTCCACCGACCATTCCTTAACATAGTCATGCTGTTTGTATATGAGCAGTTCGCTGTCATACTCTTTATCATTGTGTCCACAATACTTACCATGGTTTTAAGTAGAAAGGACGTAAGGCCTTTGGGTCTGTAGGCCTTTGGTGTCGCATAACTTGCCTGGCCGGGTGTGGATATAAACACCACCCTTCCCTCCTGCCAGGTTTTTGGAGTATATGCAAGTCCTAGGCACGCTGCGAAAATTTTAGCAAGACGAGGCTCCAGATAGTCTGCCTTTTTCTTTAATAACGCCGGAAATATTCCATCAGGTCCGGGTGACTTAAATGGTTTGAAGCTCCTCAAGGATTCCTTCACCATAAATTCCGTTATTATAAACCTTCGATCAATGTCATTATTTCAAGATTCCGGTGTCTCCGTGAGTCCCTTCGTATCCTGTGGAAAATGGGTTTTCATCAAAATCCTCAACATGTCCTCCGTTGTCTCTGCTCTCACTTCCATGTCGTCTACTAAAGATTCAGTTTGGACATATGTTTTTGACAGAAACTTTTTTATCTTGACGGCATCATTAACGCTATCGACCTGTTCGCAAAAAAGCTTCCATGATGGAACGTTCTCTGGTAATCTTATTGTATTCCTGGAGCCGTGTGTAATACACATCTCAGTATATTTCCGCTTTTTTACGACGTGCTCTGTCAAAAAGTCTGCGGACTTCTTTCCCAATATTGAGAATCTCCCCGGTCATCCAGGGTTTTTCTTGAGCTGATTTCCTTTCCCGAAAAGGACAACTATCTTCAAAGGGCACTACTAGTGCAGTCGCAATCCTGTGGACATTTTCGTCAATGTCTTCTATGCTTGGAGAATCTAAATTTTCTTGTCCAAGTCTTCTTCTTAGTAGCCTTCCGAATTTTGTCCAGTTGGTTTTTAATTTATTCCGGAAGCTAATCGGATTCGGCGCTGGCCGTGCTATTCTCAACTTAATGAAGCGATGGTCAGAAAAAGAGTATTCCATGGAAACCTTCTAATCCTCAAACTCATCGATCAGATTTTCTGAACATATCGTCACATCTAATACCTCTTCCCTTATCCTCTTAACAAAGGTAGCGGTGTTATCAATATTAAGTGTTATTAGGTCGTTAGTATTCAAGAACTCTGCCAAGGCTTGGCCCCGCTTATTAGTGTTGGTATTACCCCACGAAATGTGGTGAGAGTTCGCATCGCACCCTATTAGTACTTCGTTTCCTCTCTGTTTTGCTTTCCTCAACAGCAGGTGCAGCTGCGACGTATGTGGCGGTGTTGGAGAGTTGAAAGGCAGATAAAGTGATGCCAGGTATGCTCCACCGTCTCCCTGTCTCACCACTGTTGCATCCGACGTTGACAACTCTGGGGAAAATATATAATTCAAATTTCTATGACAAATAATTGATATGGTTCAGTCCAGAAACTTGGTTCCGGGTCGTCCATGGCTCCTGAATTAAGGCAATATGAATCTTGCCCTTGCTCCGCTCCGGTGGAGGTTTATCTGGATTACCTCAATCATTGGTCCATACAAACATTTTTGTCCTTATTTTAAAGATTCGACCCAAAGATTAGCAAACTTAATTTACATATGAGCAATTTTCCAGCTTTTTAAGGAAACATTCTATGCGGTGAACAATATTTTTCTGCATATTAAGGATTTATTTTATTTAAAATGGTAGGTTAAAAAATCCTTAACTTTGCGTCTTGTTGTTAAACACAAACATCTAAAAGGAAGGTCAGGATATCGTTGAAAATTAGGAAATTAACCTTGGGGCAAAACAACAGTGAACCGTGGTCAAAGATGCGAAGTAGCCTTACAAATAGGAGCGCCTTTTAATGTTTTTTTTTGTTTAGGTTTAGATCCTAAGTTTATAAATTTTTTTTTTCAAAAAATAATGATTGTACAGTCATCTATGTAGTAAAATAAGAATCAATCAGCTTTCAAAATATCAAACGGATGGTCAGGTCTGTTAGTAAATAGGAAATTTAATTTAAAGATGTCATCTTTTTTATGGTTTTGGTTCTCTGGCTCGTTTTCATTGCTAAATCCTATGAATAAGGAGAAATCTTAAATTATGGGACAAACCTTTTTCAGCGTGATATAGCTCCCATATAAATCAATCTTCCGATTAAACTTCTTGAGCCCCTTTAGAGCACAATTCATGTCCGATTTGCTCGAAATTTTGGACACTGGTATTGTACTATAGTCTCCAACATCCTATGGCCCGAATCAGTTCATAAGCTGATATAGCTCCAAAAGCATAGAAATTCTTATTCATTATCCCTTGTTTCCATATAAAGAGATAAAGAACTTGATATATGCGAGCCATGGTGGAGGGTATATAAGATTCGGCCCGGCCAAATTTAGCACATTTTTACTTATTTATGTTTAACCAGCATGATCCAGCCCTGATTCTAAAATAATATTCAAATAGACTTTTTTGCAAAAAAAAATTTATTCTATTTTCCTTATAATTAATTATTTTAGTATATAATTGAAGTACAATTACATCAACCACCAATAACAGGAATGAATATTTTTTTACGTTTGTTTGGTGTTCTCTTATAAGTTTGAAATTTAGAGGACTTTGCATCGTCTTCCAAAGAAATGTAACGTTTGGAATTCCCGCGGGACGAACGATCAGAGATCTGTGAAATTATTACCGGTCTTATAGATCCTTGGTCTATGTAGTAATAGCCACTTTTCAAATCAAAAATAGATATGTCGATCTGTTGGGTGTAAGCTGATGGCATGTCCAAATAATCGTTATAACGAAATGCTGCAACGACTTGTGCTTTCTGTGAGAGAAGTGTTGTTGCTAAGATGAGCAAGCAATATGTCATAGTATACTGAAAGAAAATTAGAAAAAATTAAGAATTGTTGTATTGTTTAGAAATAAGTGCCGCACTCAGAAAATTAATCGAATTTTACGAAAAAAAAAATTGTATAGTTTAAAAGTAGGCCCGACGGGACGGATGGTTCGTTCAGCTATTTATGTTAGTTAAAATTTTCAAAAACAGTTATTTTAAGACATAGGCATGTTCAAAAGGTAAGCACTGAATTTACATTACTACTGTGTCACAAGTTGTTAATATTGGATTTGTTTTTAATCCTCAATCCGTGCTAGAACTGAAATACGATATGCCAATGCAAATATTCATATGAACATTCAATTAAGGAATAGAGAAAAACTTCGTACATATCACCAAGTGCTGTCCGATTCAAGTTTAGGCTCAATCACGTGTCGCAATGCAACACCTCTTTGGGATGAAGTTTTACATGGCAAAATATGTCGCAAATTTCGCCAGCATTAGGACGGGATAACCATCGCTGAAAATTTTTTCTGATGTTCTCGTCTGGATTAGAACCTAGACGTTCAGCGTTATAGCCGGGCCTTCACTAGAATTGAAACAAGGTACTTTTATCTGATGGATTTCGATTCCGACCAATACCTGCCGGCGCATTGGGGCAAAACCTCATACGAATTGTATTAAAAGAGGGGTACCACGACTCCGCCGCACACTTTGTATTTATTGCCAACAATTCTTCTAAGATGAATAGGTTGCATTGATAAAAAAAATTTTAATTTACAACGTCGAAATCTTCTTTCCTATTTATTAATATTCGCAATAGCTTCTTTATTACTAAGTTTTAATGTGTTATTCACAAATATGCTGCCATGAAAACTGTTTTCATTTTCAATCTTTTTACTTATAAGTAAAAACCACAACTCACTTGTAAGTGCATTGTACTGCCAGATGTTATGCAGGGAGAGTCTTGGAAACTGAAAATTTTTCCTTTGCTATAAGTTTCCTTTTGTAATATTGCTGTGTAAACGTTTTCTTTTAATTTGTTTTTTGTGCGACTTAGCAAAAGAGATCAGTGTTTACTATGCCAAGCGCTGTTGGAGTTTTGTGGACATTACTGCCGTTGCAGCCGAATTTTATAAAAAAAAGAAGAATGTTTAATATACCCAGAAATTACACTTTTTTCGTTACGAATAAAGTAAATATTTTCAAATATCTTCACACGAAAGTGTTAATTAAATCAATTGTTTAATAATGTTTACAATAATGGTGTACCGGTGTACTTTTCTGAATGTAGTTTAGTGGTGTACTTCTAAAAGAATAACTAATGGCATTGTACAATATGTATGTCGTGCGTAAACTAAGAGAGCCAAAGAGCTTATTTCCATGTTATTTAAATTTCAGAAACTTTGGTTTCAAACCCAAACCAGTAGTGTAGGTAAGGTTCAAGTGGCAGTCTGTAATCAGACAGTCAGTAGAAGCAGTATGCCTTCTAGTTGACACTGTTGAACATGTCAGATCGATTTTAACACCGCTAATTTATACCACTGTAGAACAGAGGTTAGCATGTTCGCCTATGATGCTGAATGCCTAGGTTCGAATCCTGAGTTAAGTTCAGCAGGGCGGAACTTTGGATACCCACCACCTCGAGTATATACGTAATCCACCTTTCGTCAAATTCCGGTGAAAATGCATGTCTTATGCTCCATAGCAGCTATATTGAAATATGTTCCGATTTGGACCAAATACTTATAAATACAAATCATTGTTCAATTGTGTATAACAAAATTTTTATCTTTTTAGTAGCTATATCTAAAAATAAACTGATCTGAATCATGTCGAATAGCCTTACATAGGTCACTGTGTCAAATTGAAGTGAAATCGGATTATAAATGCGCCTTTAATGGCACATTTATAATGACTTTAAATCCAGATATTGGTCTATATGGCAGCTATATCCAAATCTGGACCGATTTGGGCCAAGTTGCAGAAAAATGTTTATGGGCCTAACACAACTCACTGTCCCAAATTTCGGCGACATCGGACAAACGCCGTTCGGACTCGGTTTTTAAAAGGAGGCCCCTTATCATTGTGCTTAAATCTTGAATCGGACTGTACTAATTGATATTTGAGAAGTTTGCCCCCGTTCCATAGTGGAATGTTCATGGGCAAAATTTGCATTTGCAATTTCAATATATCTTGACAGAAATAAAAGCCCAAAGACCTAATCCTTTCGCTTGCCAGTGCGGGACAGGAACACTCCCGATGTGATATAGTTTCCTCCTCCTTGACTTCCTCACAGCTCCTTCAGCATGTCTTTACTTATTCTTTAGACTCTATCTAGAAAATTACGTTTACATTTCGCTAGATCTCCCATTTCATGTGGAATGTGTAGGGTAGTTTTTACTCTTGCAAATTCGCCTGCTTTACAATTCCCTGGAATTTATCTGTGGCCCGATAAGTAACATCACCCCTTTCATTAGCATCTGAAATTCCCCATATCTGGTGAAGTGCATTAGCATCACTACCCATAATGAGATCCTTCTTCTCTACAAAAATGGCTTCCAACAGCAACATAAGATTTGAAGGCGGCATCTCGGAATTGTAAACCACATAGAAAGAAGCCATCCAGTAGTCTGTTTTACTAATTTAACAATTGGAAACTACTGTATCGTCAAATCCTCCAGCGGCCGCAGCCCGGAAATATTGATTAGATCTTCAAGTTCTGCAGGATGTGTGCCCCTCATGCAACCAGGGACAACACAATCTATTTATCTGTCCACCAGACCACCACCAGACCAAGCATCTAATTTTAGCCAACGACACAACACTGAAATATCGTGACAAGCTGTAGGCCATAATTGTTCACAATTAAAATACAAAATTAAAATAAAAATTATAAAAGCAACACTAAACATGTTTGTAAACTTTTTTAGCAACCTTTATAAATTCTTTTTGCTTATTTTTCCATTTTATGTTCTTTTTTCCAAAAAATAATAGTCAAAATTTTAGCCAATATAAAACAGCCAAACAGTTGTTTTCGAAATTCCCTCTCCCAAATTATTGTTCTCACCATTCAATGAGAATAGGAGGATTTAATTCGAGGGAGAAAGAGATTATTGCCAGGGAGTTTTCCGAATTGGGGTGTAAGTGACGGCACAGTGAGTCGAGAGAGGGTACTCCGTTGTTATAAATAGGGGATTTGGGAGCGTTGGCAAGGAGTGACACACGGCACTGTTCACTTGCGATCATGAAGTTCAGATACAACAGGGCACTCTGCTTACACTTGGCACTGGGCTACGAGTGAGCTCACCCTGATATGGTTGAGGCAGTAAGGCACCCTTAGGTCACTCTGCTCACCGCGTCTGCACGGCTTCTGATTCCTTGGTTGACCGTTGAAAGTAAAGGGTGATTTTTTTGAAGTTAGGATTTTCATGCATTAGTATTTGACAGATCACGTGGGATTTCAGACATGGTGTCAAAGAGAAAGATGCTCAGTATGCTTTGACATTTCATCATGAATAGACTTACTAACGAGCAACGCTTGTAAATCATTGAATTTTATTACCAAAATCAGTGTTCGGTTCGAAATGTGTTCATTCACCGTTCAGCGATGAGGCTCATTTCTGGTTGACTGGCTACGTAAATAAGCAAAATTGCCGCATTTGGAGTGAAGAGCAACCAGAAGCCGTTCAAGAACTGCCCATGCATCCCGAAAAATGCACTGTTTGGTGTGGTTTGTACGCTGGTGGAATCATTGGACCGTATTTTTTCAAAGATGCTGTTGGACGCAACGTTACGGTGAATGAACACATTTCGAACCGAACACTGATTTTGGTAATAAAATTCAATGATTTGCAAGCGTTGCTCGTTAGTAAGTCTATTCATGATGAAATGTCAAAGCATACTGAGTATCTTTCTCTTTGACACCATGTCTGAAATCCCACGTGATCTGTCAAATACTAATGCATGAAAATCCTAACCTCAAAAAAATCACCCTTTACTTTTTGCGACTTCTATGCTCCCATACTGGGCTTCGCCACGTTCTTCTTTTGAAAAACAAATTGTACCACCGTTTTGATAAACAGTTGATGATACACCCGAAAAAAATTGTTTACTACTTTACCTTTTCATTGCAAAAACAAAAATCTTCTATCACTTAGCTCGTCTCGAAAGTGAAATTAAATGAGAACTCCTTGTTTTGTTGTTGCACTTACAGTTGCAATTCACTTTGTCTAAAACAAACCCTGTGTTGTGTTGTTGCATCTTTTCCTCGAAAGTTATAAACAACTTTTGATGGCAGCCAATCAGCTCTAAAGCAATTGTTTGTCAATAGAAAAATGAACTGATTCAATTCTCAATAAATACGTTGAATCACTTATAGCTCTATTCAATTCATAGTTCTGAACCTATGGTTCAGCCTAATCGGATAGGTTAGGTTAGTAATCATTGATCAAGTTGTTCAGCTTGAAAACATTTTTTGTTTTGCATATAAGGTTAGGTTAGGTTTAAGTGGCAGTCTGACGGGGATAACTCAAAATTAATCCACTTCTGGTTGTTTCTGTATATTCGTTAAGAGGGCACAACAAATCCATCGACGTGGAGGGGCCAAATGCTGTTACAAGGAAAAGGAGCGTAACTTCTGATATTGACTGTAACTGGTATAATGCTTACAATCGGAAAACAGGGCTAAAAGGGAACAGCATACGAATATGATCAGATCTGCACCATACTCAGATGTTAAGGGGTCTATGCAACTCAATGTAATGGCAAAAATGGGTACTGAAAGCGCATTTCTGGGTTCAAACACTTAAATCTGGAGATGACTTTATCTAAATTCGGCACGTTTGTATAATGAAATAGGGGCAAAAATAAGACTTTATGAACTCAAGATTTCTTATAGGGAGATCGGTATAAAAGGTATAAAGCTGTAGAATGATTTAAACAAGCAGACGGACGGACATGTCTAGATACTATATAAATAAAGACTTTCTAGTACGATACTTTTAAACGTTACATGTACAATTTGATGAGTTCCAAATGGAATGGCAAAATGCCCAACTCCTCTGCGGTGGGTATAAAAACAGGCGCGATAATAGTTAGCCCCAAACCATTGTGCCCCAAATTGAAAATGACAAAAGGTTCTAAATTTGGGTTGATTTGCTGTTATGAAAATGACCCCAAAACAAATGTATCTCAAAGTATGCAAAAGCACTCCGAAAATGAATGTAGTTTCCGCCCCAATATAAATTGGTAAAAAATAGAAAAATATTTTAAAAAAATTGAGCAGTCTTTAAATATTTCTTATTTTTTGAAAAAAAGCAAAAAACACATTGGAGCCCCTTAATGGTGAAATTAGACCCTAAAGTAAAAGGAAAATATGCCCAATATTATTGACTCTCCAATTTAAATGGAGAAGTTCAGATTTACTTGATAAAACCCCAAATTGAGTCCAATAGCGAAAATTGGTCCAAAAGTTTTGTTGTTGTTCTCCATAGACCCAAAAAGTAAAATATTTCAAAAAATTGAGCGGGTTTTGAAATACTTTATTAATTTTTTTTTTGGAAAAAAAAACATATTTGCCTCAAAATAGTGAAATTAGACCCTAAATAAAATGTGACCAATATTATGTACCTCCCACAATTTAATTGGAAAAGTTCATATTTACTTGAGGAAAAAATTGAGTCCAATTTTAATAGCGAAAATTGCTCCCAAAAGTTTTGTTGTTTTTCTCCATACACCTATTCTCCATATATTTGCATTTGGGATGAAATTTTCAATCTTTATAGCGACTAAAACATATACCGCATTTATCGCTTGTAGAGCATTTGGTAGGTTTTGGTCAGGTTAGGTATGATTTTTTTTTTTAATTTTGCTAGGAAATAATTTTCTTGAGCGGCAACACTGATCATAATCTATAGGGTCGCAGATCAATATTTCGAGGTGTTACAAACGGAATGACTGGGTAAATATACCCCAATCCATTGATGGGGTTCATAAAAATAATAATAATTTAATTTGTTGGACAAACCGACTTTCCCATTTTCAGCAATAGCGAAAACCTTAAAAGAGCATCTGGAAAGCTTATCGAATAATTTTTTTTTAATTTAAATACACACTCGAATGCTCTAAATCTATTATTTATTCCTATTTAAAGCTTAATGTTAATTATAATTAATGCTTTAATGATTATAATTAATTAAAAATTAGCATCATTTTTTAGTAAAATTAACAGCTGGTGATATTTTTGAAAATAAGGTACCTATATTTAAATTAAAAATCACGTGATGCACTTCTTAGTCTTAACAGAATGAATGCTTAAATTCAATTATAATTAGAAAGTTTTTAGTAGAGATGTGCGCGTGAGTGATTTTCCACTCACGCTCACGAGAAAAATTTTTAATCACTCGCAACATTAAGTTGACTCACGATCACGACATAAAATCGACTTACGCACACTAACGAAACAATCACGGCCTACGTGAGTGCCTACTCACGAAAAATTCACGACTCATGAAAAACTCACGAGTCACGGTTAAACAAATAATTTTCCGTGAAGCAATTAATAATAATTTTTATGCGTCTCAAATCAAACAGCATTTAAACGTACGAAAATTAATGTTTACAGTGTATTGGCGCTGCATAAGCAGTTTTTTATCGCTTAAATTTTTGTATCTGAAAAGAGATTCGTACGTTCGAATAACGTATTATTTGAGAGCATGCAAAAAATTTTGTTTTTCGTTACTTTTTTTAAATTTAGTTGTGAATTTCTCGCAAGTCGTGAATGTCTCGTCAGTCTTGATAAGTGTCGTGAGCATGATTTCACTCACTCACGCGTAACTCAATCGCGCTCTCGTATTTACACGTGATTGAATTTGGTTCTTACTTTACTTTTACTTTAATTGGCTATGACGGAATATTTGTTCCACTAGCCGAACGTAGAATAGCGTTCCAAGCGCCTCGATCTTCTGTGCTCATTCTAAAATCTCTGACACCAAGTTTCGAGGTGTCTCCCACAACTTGATCTTTCCATCGGACTTTTGGTCTTCCCGGTTTGCGTGTACCACCGTGTTTGCCTTCAAAAAACTTTTTTGCTGGAGCTTCTTCATTCATTCTGACAAAATGACCTAGCCAACGCAGCCGTTGTATTTTGATGCGTGAAGCTATGCTATCGTCATCATACAGATCGTGGTTCATACGTCGCCTATATTCTCCATTTACGCAAACTAGTCCCTATATTTTACGAAGAATCTTTCTCTCAAATACTCCAAGCACTGCTTCATCTGCTTTCACAAGTACTCATGCTTCAGAACCATATAACAGCACGGGTAGTATCAGTGTCTTGTATAGCGCAATCTTCGTCTGTCAAGAGGTGGCCCTGTTTCTAAACTGCTTACTTAGTCCAAAGTAGCATCTGTTTGCCAGAATTATTCTTAATCTCAAAACGGTTGTCATTAGTTTCGTTTACGGAGGTGCCGAGATATATAAAGTTACTGACTGTCTCAAAGTTGTGGTTCCCAACATTCTCCATTTTCTTTATCTGCTCGGTTGTGCAAGGCTTTTTGGAAGTTTAAACCATCCATTTCGTCTTATCTCCATTTACTGCCAGACCCATTTTCACTGACTCTCTTTCGATTCTTTCAAAAGCCGCAGCAGTTACTACTTCCGGTGACCAAACTACTATATAGATGTCGTCGGCATAGGCGAGTAGCATGTGTTCTCTTGTGATTAGTGTGCCATATCTATTCACATCTGCATCTCCTATAATCTTCTCCAGCAGGATGTTAAAGAGATCCCACGATAGGATGTCTCCTTGTCTGAAACCTCGTTTGGTTTTAAATGGTTCGGAGAGATTCTTTCCTATTCTTACTGAGAAAAGCGTATCAGCAAGTGTCATCCTGCACGACTTGAAATACCTTTGAATGTAAAGGAGTATCGAAGGCGGCTTTGTAGTCAACAAAGAGATGGTAGGTGTTGCTTTGTTCTTCTCGGGTCTTTTTAAGATTTGTCGTTGTGTGAATATCTGGTCCAGGGTGGATTACCAGGTCTAAAGTCGCATTGATAGGGCCCAATTACCTTATTGACTTTAGGTTTTAGCCTTTCACACAGTACGCTCGAGAGTATCTTGTATGCGATGGGGAGGAGACTTATTCGTCTGTAGTTGGCACATTCCGTCTTGTCTCCTTCCTTGTGTACGGGACATAGTATGCAGAGGTTCCAATCATCGAGGATGCGTTCTTCTAGCCAGATTGCGCAGATAAGGTTGGATTTGGTTCTCACTCACGAATCACGTGACACACGCGTGACTCGATTCGACAACTCACGATTCACGTGCACACCTCTAGTTCTTAATAGTCGATATAATTTATCAAAAACAAAAGACTTACAAACGAACGTAGCTGAAACCGGTCCAAGTGGTTCTAATGTGCGAAAATGGAAATGAATTATCATTGGATAATCGTTTATATTGTATTTTTATTCATCTCATTATAACAGAGGTTTGATATTTCAAAGCCAATGCAAGTAAAAGTAATTGATATTTGTGCTTAGATTTTTTTCTCTGTTATTCAGAAAGATGCATATAATTTAACGGAGATAATGTCATGATACAGGGACCTTCATGATTTTTATTCAAATTCAGCTAATATTTTTTAAAGGCTAATCAATTAACTTGGTACTTCATATACTTGTACTTATCCTGAACAATTTCTATTGAAATAAAAAAACACTTAACTTTAATTGAGAGTCTTAACCAAGTATCTAGCCGGCGTATTTTTACTACTGTGCGTCTACTCACACATGATCGCACGAGTAGGATTTCATCGCTTCCCCTGTCGAAGCCATTCAGTTTTTCTTCACATATCTGAGGAGAACTCCTAGAGACACGTCTGCAAATTCACCTAGATGGGAGAAAACTCGTCCCCCCGAGATAGAAGACGAGATCGTCTCTTTCTTATTCACGACGTGACATCATCTACAGTCATCATTATGTGGGATTGCCATGCCGCCATAACGCACATTGTCCAGGTACAAGTCCTTATAGTGCCCACTGCTATCTTATCAAAAGCCGACAGTTCCTTCGTTCTTTTTCGATCGTCGGTAAGACAGAGTGGCAGTTTGATATCTATAAACAGATTTCCACCTCAACACCGACTACGCACTGGCTATCACCTCCAAGATGTTCAGTGGTTCGACAAACCCTATCACCGGTATCGGGCTACAGAGTTATTCACCGTAGACTACCCCATCCTGGCATTTTCGTTATATTTTCGATTTCAAGGAGCGTGTTATTCAAAATCCCAAGTCAGCTCCATATCATGAACGCGAAGTTCACCCGGGAATTCGAACAAAGTTCCGCGCCGAACTTTGGATACCCGCCACCTCGGGTATATATGTAAACCACCTCTCGTCATAATCCGGTGAAAAATGCATAATTGGTAGCTATATCCAAATATAGAACGATATGAACTATATATGACGCGGATGTCGAAAAGCCTAACACAACTCACTGTCCCAAATTTCGGTGAAATCTTTTGAGCCCAAAACTTAAATCGAGAGATCGGTCTATATGACAGCTATATTCAAATCTGAGACAAATTGAAGAAAGATGTCTAAGGCCCTAACACAACTCACTGTCCCAAATTTGGGGACATCGGGCAGTAAATGTACCTTTTATGGCCCAAAAACCTTAAATCGAGAGATCGGTCTATATGGCAGCTATATCCAAATCTGAACTGATCTGGGCCAAATTGTCGTAGAACCTAACACAACTCACTGTCTCAATTTCGGAGAAATCGGACAGTAAATGCGCCTTTTATGGCCCAAAAACCTTAAATCGAGAGATCGGTCTATGTGGCAGCTATATCCAAATCTGAACCGATCTGGGCCAAATTGCTGAAAGATGTCAAGGGACTTAACACAACTAGCTGTCACAAATTATGGCAAAATCGGATAATAAATGCGCCTTTTGTCGGCCTAAGACCATAAGTCGGCGCATCGGTCTATATGGCAGCTATATCCAAATCTGGAGCGATCTAGACCAAATTAAAGATGAATGTCACAATTCACTGTCCCAAATTTCAGCAAAATCGGATAATAAATGTGGCTTTTATGGGCCTAAGACTCTTAGTAGGCGGATCGGACTATATGGTGGCTATATCAAGATATAGTCCAATAAAGCCCATCTTCGAAAATAACCTGCTTTGAACAAAAAAAAATCTGTGCAACGTTTCAGCTCAATATCTCTATATTTAAAGACTGTAGTGTGATTTCGACAGACAGACGGACGGACATAGCTAGAGCGTCTTAGATTTTTACGACGATCACGAATATATGGGGTTGGAAATGGATATGATGAATATACCCCCATCCTTCGGTGGGGGGTATAAAAAATGTGTCTGAATGTTGAAGCCATCAGTAGAGCCAGAGGTCTCTTTCTCTTCAAGGTTAGGTTTGGTTTATGTGGCAGTCTGCCATAAGACTCACTAAGACGTTTTCATTCATTGTGATACCACAGGAACAGGAGAAGAAAGATGCCTTCCAGTTCCTACCGTTGAACTAGCCAGAAAGCCCAACAACTTGCAAATGATCACGGCCGCTAATTGAAACAAGATCTCAAAGAAATGAGAACCTAAAAGGGAACTCCTTCTGACAGCCAGTGCGGGAAACGTACACAGTAGATGTTGTATAGTCTCTTTTTCTTCGACGTCCTCACAGAAGTCTTTACTTGCAACCTTCAGTCTTTCAGCATTTGTAACGACCAAACAGTAAGCTGTTATGCCGGACACAATGACTGAGACGTCTATTCTAGTCAGGGACAGCAAAGCGGTAGAACTCTTCAAGTCCAGATTAGAACATGTTATTTTCAAATGTTCACAACCCACACTTTGTGACTATCAGTTATTTGTTTCCCTTCGGGCCTGATGCTGAATGCATAGCTTACATGTTAATAGAGGCATACCCACCGACTCCAGTTCCTCTGGAATATGTAAAATAATTCCCATTCTCGAAACCTCTCGTCTGCTCATCCATTTCCTAGGACATCTATGTGCCCCGGCACCCAGGACTGATGAATTTCGAACTGTTCAGCCATTTCGAGAGATCTGCGACAGACGAGGGCGATTTTTAAATTCAGATATATATTGCTCACATAACCTTGTCGATATGACCAGAACTAGTTCTTCAGAGTACACCCCAAAGACCACTTGGTCGTCTAGTTTGTGACCGTCTGTAGATTAGACTATGTGACAGCTATTAACAGGGATATTGTAGTTCCAATCGGTTCTATCAGGAATAGTGGTACAGTACTTTTTATCAAAAAGAGGCTAAACTAACACGGCCTGGAACATCGGACATTGTATCAGGGATAACACAGTGTCCGTAGCCGCCACATGAGCAAAGAAGAAGTTCCCTTAGCCTCACAGAAGTGGTCGCGGAAATTTGTCTATCCACGATGTCCAGAGGAATTAGGTTTAGTAGTAAATTCAGTGCATCAGACGGTGTCGTCCTGAGTGCGGCTGTCATACACAAACAAGCTATCCCTTGGATCCGGCTGAGTATTGAACAGTAGGTGAACTTTTAAAGTGCCGTCCACCAGATTACACCACCATATAGCATTATAGAAATAACACGGGGTTTAAACCCCCAACTTTTGCCAATGACTCTCTTGCAGATGTATAGGGCAAGAGTTGCCTTTCCTCCCTTTCCAAAATGTTGGATATATTCAAATTTCAATTTCCTGTCCAGCAAAACACCGAAATATTTTGCTGTTTCTGTAAATAAAACATTCTTTCTTCCCAAGTAGAGAGGTGCCACTGTGGGTAGCTTGTATCTCCTGCTGAAAATAACTACTTTTGTCTCAGGCGTATTTACACTTAGATCACTTTCGGTAGCTCACTTCATTTTCCAAAAAGAGGTGTTATTTTGGTATTCAAAAAAATTTTAATTTTTTGAGATAAATGATCGGATCATAATAAAGAGGATAGTATGCCGAGAATAACGAAAAAGAACATTAGCCGAATAGTCACTTCAACCACGAAGTGGCTTTCCATGAAATTTTCCTTAATCAAATTGCAAGTTCTCGATATCCTGGGCTGTTGTACACCTTATATTTTACTTGGTCTAAAGGAAGTAGTCGCAAGGTGTAAAATTTGTGGCCAATTGTGATCACCTCTGCCGCCAGGAAAAGTGTGTCTTAAAATCTTAGTCTGATTCGGTATCTTCGTAATGCATAAAATGTACCTCCAATGAGAAATGCTAGAAGAAAAAAGATAACATAGTAAAGAATGGTTCGTTCATATGCAACTTTCAATGTAAAACACCTTATCCTCCAATGTACTACGGAGGATGAGAGTCTACCCATAATTCGCATAAAAGCAAAATTTGTCTACTTAAATTTTGTGTATGACCTTGGCTCAACAGGTGCCAAGGACGATAGACAAGAAGAGCTTTATCGATGTCCCGACCATGACAATAAAATTCGGCGAAGATATTTTAATCCCACAATAAGAGTATTTGTAAAATATAATTGAGTGAACATTTTGATATTGACAAGGCCACATTTATCTAGCATTTCATTCAAAATAGTATGGCAAGAAGAATGCTAACATTTGTATTGCTCCAGACTTAAGGTGGAGTCTATAAAAAATAAACATGATTTTTTTCGTCTTTACGTGGATATTAAGATGGCTTATTTTAACTTTAATCTTTTCCTTTATAATTTTTTATTAATATTTTTTTTGTTACATATAAAATCTCTTAAAAGTAAGTGTTTAACCTAATGACTATATCTTAGTATGCCTAAAACAAAGATAAATATCATAACAAAAACAACATCAGTCTGCTCTCTCATAATGAAATGCCATTTTACTGCATCTTCAATTATCCAAAGAAATTTGGAACAAATAACCTCTTACGTTTGGTTTTGGTCTGCTTGTAACGCACGAGGGGTGTGAATTTGACACCATGTGGCAAGTCACTTGGTGACCCCGTAGCAGAGTCCTGACGCCGTCTTCCAGGTGGCGGTGTTGCATCTGTCCTTCTAACAGCAGTGATGACTCCATTGTCAATATAGTAATAACCAGTTCTCAAATTATCAATTATACCATCGGACAGTCTGGCGGGAATGGCGTTACTTGTGGTAATTATAACGAAGAAAAGCATGAAAGCAAGACTAAGACAATTTCTCCGAGGCTGCAATTAAAAATAAGGAAAAATCAATGAATTTATAGTTTTTAGTTTTTCATTAAAAAAAAAGCTCTGGGTCACAAAAAATATGAAATCATTGCCGATCCTAAATCGAAATTCAATTTCTTTGGGTATAATATATAATATTAACAAGCAGAAGCGTGCTAAGTGCGGCCGGGCAGAATCTTATATACCCTTCACCATGAATCGCATTTGTCAGGTTCATTGCCCAGGCTCTCTATAAGCAAACAAAGGATAAAAATTGCCATGCTGTTGAAGCCATATCAGGTTATGGACCTTTTCGGGCCATACTTGGTTTGGATGTTGCAGACTATAGTAAAAGCCATTGTGCAAATTGTCAGCCAAATCGGACAAAAATTGCGCCCTATAGGGTATTAAGAAGTAATTTTGAGAGATCGGTCTATATGGGAGCTATATCAAATTATAGACAGATTCAGATCAAATTTCGCGCATGTTGAAGGTCATAGGAGAAGATGTTGTACAAAATTTCAACCAAATTAGATAAGAATTGCTCAAGAAGTATAATTCTGGTGATCATTTTATATGAGAGCCATATCAGGTTGTAACCCGATTTCGATCATACTTGGCACAGTCGTTGAAAATCAAAACAAAAGGCACCAAGCCATATCGGATAATAGTTGCGCCCTCTAGAGGCTTAAAAAGTCAAGATCCGAGATTGGTTTATATGGCAGCTATATCAAGTTATGAAACAATTTTGACAATACACACAGTTGTTGGGGGTCATAACAAAACACTTTGTACAAAATTTCAGCCAAATCGAATAAGAATTGCGCCATCTAGAGGCTCAAGAAGTCAAGATCCAAGATCGGTTTATATGGCAGCAATACCAAGTTATGAATCGATATGACCCATTTACAATTTATTTTAGTCGGTCTGTGCATTGATATTACTTGATACCGATATATATATGATACTGATATATAAATCGATTTCTCGCTCGAAATATACATAGGTGATGAGAAATTAACGATAGTATCAATACTATCCATATTTATTATCGAATGTGGCGATTATCGATAGTTTGTCAGCTCTACCCTTGGCATACGTAACCGATGTGGTCTACATCGGGCCATGTTTTGATATAGCTGCTAGATAAACCGATCTTACGATTATATGCCTTTGGCCCATAATATATGTATTTATTACCAGATTCCGACGAATTTTGTAACAGTGTGTTTTTTGAACTTGTCAACATGATTGCCCTGTTAGGTGTAGATCGGACCATACTTTATATTGACCGACCATCCGTATTTTTCTTGTTAAACCCCAAATCTTGATTCAAATTACAAAGTTGCCCATGAGGAGCAGGGGCAAAGTCTCATGTATCAGTGAGTGCTGTACTATTCAAGTTTAAGCTCGATGATAAGGGGCCTCTTTTATATAGTCAAATCCGTACAGTGTGCCGAAGTGCGACACCTCTTTGGGGAGATGTTAAAATAGACATATTGGCCATATGGCCACAGCTGACATATAAACCGAATTCCCCGATTTGCCTTCCTCAGCCTCTAGACGACTCCATTTTCATATGATTTGGCTAAAAGTTGGTACTTATGCATTCAAGCAATCATATCAAATGGCGCTCAGATTTTTTTGTTGTTTTGATCTTGCTTCATATATTGGGATTATTGAACCAAATCTGGATTGCCATATAGAACAGATTTTTTTTTGTTTTGGTAAAAATTTGCCAATATATGAAATAATTTCACAGTTTTTTTTTAATAAAACTTTTGGATTCTTCCACATAGTTATTATTTTCAAAAAAAAAAAAAAAAAAAACTAAATATTCACTGGTCTCTCCTATCCAAACTGTTGAACAGTTTGCCAAAGCAATACAAGAAACACTCCAAGGATTGATTTTGTTTCAAAAAGTTATTATTCTTTCTTTTATTTAAAGTTGCCCTTAGCATTTCACAAATTTTTCTCTCTTTCTTAACATTTTTGCAGCCACTCACCATTAACTTCATTGTTTTTGTTTGACTTTTCAATTTAATAATTAAATAAAGAGTTTTTTTGTTTCAGTGATTTATTGATTGTTTTTTAAATTAAAATAAGTTTTTCTTATTTTCGGTATTGACACTTTTGTTCTATGTTGATTGATTGAAATACTTTAACGTTGTGTTCGTCCAGTTTGAAGCGCCTTTGGTTTTTATAAGAACTTCACGGATCCGGTAATCGCTTTACATAGATTTGACTTTACAAAACATATTTTCACACCCTGGTGTGAAATGTTTATCTTCTCTGTGGACATTGATAGCATTACTCATCCAAATTTCAGCGGATAATCTTGATGACGCGACTCTTCCATAGTTTATGATCACAAATGACAAAAACAGAAAACAAAGATAACGTCAATGTATTTAATATTTGAAAATGCGGAATTGAGCAAATTGGCAATGCTTCAATTAAAAAGCAAGAAATTTTTTTCAAAAATTTTATGATTTTTCAAAATTTTTCCAAAGACACCTGGCATCACTGTTAGAACCTAATATTTAAAATGAGTCGAAACTTTTGAGCAATCGAAAAATTGTGATTCCACAACAATTTCGTCAATAATCCCTCACGAACGGCATTGTTCGTCCAGGCGCTTCCCACAAAATGTATAACCAGGATTAGTTCTAGTTTTTCCACATTAGATATTGAATGTATCCCACCGTGCAGGTATGGAGGCAGTCTGCTGAATACAGTTTGTAATTCAACCGAAAGCGATTGTCCCCGAAATGCATTTGTCCATGATTGATGAGAAAGTTGTAATCAAGTCACAATTTCGAAAATCTATTGAAGAAGTCCGTCGGGTATATGGTTTGAACTTGCCCTGTATTTTCTTACCCCAGCCTTATGGCTAGACAAGGTAAAGTTTTAGTGACAGTCTGCAATCAGGCTCACAATGGAGTGATGCCACAGGAACAGAAAAAAGAAGATGTCATTCAGTTCTTGATAAAATTAAGGAACATTAAGGAACACTACGAATATTCTTCTCATATCAATGAGAGTGTCCGACACACGTTTAAGCTCAATGTTAAGAGACCTCCTTTCGATTGCCGAATCAGAACGGCTTGCCGCATAGCGACACCACCTAGTTGATAAGTTTACATGGCTGATTATCTTCGGGAACGCAAATCAGTCCAAGAAAAACCCTGGATGACCGGGGAGATTTGCAACATTGGGGTAAGAAGTCCGCAGACTTTTAACAGAGCACGTCGTAAAAAGGCGGAAGTTTATTGAAATGTGTATTACACACGGCTCAAGGAATACAATAAGATTACCAGAGCGGCAAAACGTGCGTCCTGGAAGCTTTTCTGCTAACAGGTCGATAACGTTAATGACGCCGCCAAGATAAAAAAGTTTCTCTCAAAAACCCATGTCCAAACTGAAACTTTAGTAGACGACAAGGGAGTGAGAGCAGAGACAACAGAGGACATGTTGAGGCTTTTGATGAAAACCCATTTTCCACAGGATACGAAGGGACTCACGGAGCCACCGGAATCTTGGAATAATGACGTTGATCGAAGGTTTATAATAACGGAATTTATGGTGAAGGAACCCTTGAGGAGCTTCAAATCATTTAAGTCACCCGGATCTGATGGAATATTTCCGGCGTTACTAAAGAAAGAAGCAGACTATCTGGCCAAAATTTTCACAGCGTGCGTTCGACTTGCCTAAACTTCAAAAGCCTGGCAGGAGGCAAGGGTGGCAAGTTATGAGGCAAGGCAAGTAATGCGACACCAAAGGCCTACAGACCCATAAGCCTTATGTCCTTTTTACCCAAAACCATGGAACGTATTGTGGACAACCTGATAAAGAGTATGACATCCAGCAAACTGCTCAAATTCAAACAGGATGCCTATATCAAGGGAAGGTCGGTGGAGACTCCCCTGCACGAGGTTGTGCATAAAATAGAAGAATCCTTCCATGCCAAAACGTACACACTGGCGGTATGCATTGACATCGAGGGGGCTTTTAACAATGTGCGAACCGACGCACTGATCCAATCCTTAGATCAGTACCGGGTGTACCCGGTCCTTAGAGACTGGATAAACCATATGCTAAGGAACAGGAGAATAAATTGTGTGTCCCATGATATAAATATAAGGGAGAAGATGGCACAAGGCACGCCACAGGGGGCATTTTATCGCGAGGAAGAAGATGCAGCAGATGTTCACGAGGAAGAAGATGCACCAATTTAACGCACCACGTTTCTTCAATAAGACGATTTCGATATCTGACAAGGTCAAATACTTAGGTGTGATTTTGGACAGGAAACTGAATTGGAAGTGTCACATTCAGGAGCGTACTGAGAAGGCTCACAGATGTTGGGCACTATTAAGACGGGCCGTAGGCTCGAAATGGGGCCTGAATCCAAGGATAGTCCACTGGCTCTACAGGAGCGTGATTAGACCAATACTTACTTACGCCTCAATAGTTTGGTGGACTGCTATGGAGAAAAAGTGCAATAGAAGGACCATACAACAGGTTCAGAAAACATGTTGTCTTGGCATAGACGGAGCGATGAGGACCACGCCCACTAGGGCATTGGAGACTATTCTAGATATCCGACCCATTGACATACAGATTAAGTGTGAGACATGCACTGCGCGGCTATGAGACCTAAGGCGATGGGAGAATGGAAGAATGGATTGAGGATGGGAGCAGCTCATACCATCGCGGTATAATCGAGGCCACGATAGGAAACCTGGAAGAAAGGGAAGAGGGGTCCGATAGGATACCTCAAATGGACCTTGAAGACGAGTGCGAGGCACTGCTGCCATCGGCACAGTCTTGGATTGACGGAACCGTAGTATTGCCATCTGGAAGAACATGTTACACAGATGGATCGAAGCTAGAGGACAGAGTGGGCGTGGGGGTTTACATTGAGAACCCAGACTGAGATATGTGTTAGACTGCCTGACCATAATACGGTCCTGCAGGCGGAGATCCGGGCGATCACGGAATGCGTGAAGTGGTGTGGTGCTAACGCGAGGACGTCGAGTGTGAACATCTTTACCGACAGTAAAATTGCCATAAGGACAGAAACAACGAGGACGGTAAGATCACGAACAGTCTTGCAGTGTAAGAAGTAGATTAACGTCTTCTCTGAGGATGGGAAAATCCGCATCGTTTGGGTGCCGGGCCATAACGGAGTAAGAGGAAATGAAAGGGCAGACGATTTGGCGGTGAAGGCCCGAGGACTGCCGTCAACAAACTTGGTTAACCCGAAGCCTTTAGGGTCGACGCAGTCCGAGTTAAGGGAGTGGGCGACGAATGCGCATGCAACATTGTGGAACAGCGAAACGGTCGGTAGGACGGCGAATATACAAAGGGGGATCCAGATCGTGAGAAGACGAAGCTATTACAGAAAGGAAGCAAGAAGGAGGTCAGTATAGTTATTGGTATCATAACGGGACACATTTGACTACGAGCTAACTTATATAAAATCGGTGCGGCAAGTGATAGCATGTGGAGGGCATGCGGGGAAGATGATGAGACATTGGAGCATTTCCTTTGTCATTGCTTGGCTTTCGCGTCCAACAGATACCGGCACTTTGGTGGAGACACAATATCAGACATGAACCAATTTAGGGGAGTGGCATTGAAAATAATTAAGGATTTTATATATAGCACGGAATTCCTAACTTAAAATTTTTCTTTTTTTCGAGGTTACTTTATAGGTTTTAGAGCGCACAACAAGCCGAATACTGGCTTAGGTGTATGTCCATTGTGGCATGGGGCGGATAAATATCTGCAACCTCTTTTCAACCTAACCTAACCTAAATACCTCACAGTACTAAAAGGAGATAATTAGAAGGAGATAACTACCGCAGAAAATTGGTTTTTGGCTTTCTCGTCGGCTCTATCTGGTATAGGGTACAATATTTTTTTTGTTAAATAGCGGCTTGGATAATATGTAGTCGATGTGAGAAGATTGCCCCTGTTCTTAAATGGAATGTTCATGAGCAAATTTTCTATCTATGGAATACATTCTAACCATACTTCCATGGTCCTTTAAACATCATCTATTTCTCCTGCCTTGTCTTTACAACACAATTGTTGTAATAGCTTTATCCTCTGTGTCCTCACACGTTAAATTTGATTTGGTTATGTGCATTTACTTACACATCCAGACGCTGCACAGTGGGAGAAAATCAAAAGAAAAACTAGTACGTGCGCGAACGGGTAGAGATATGAAATTTGGAATGGCTGAGGTGTTATCGAGATCGTGTGCAAAATTTCAAGGCCCTAGGTGGTCCAGGCGCCTGTTGGCAGACGCTTAAAAATGGTCACCTTGGCATTTCGAAAAAATTTTCGGAATGCCAAATCTTCATTTGTGGTCCGATTTTAAAATTTCTTTTGCTGGATAGTGCTCAAAAATCCCTACACAATGGCCGCTGGAGGTATACAATATCTTCACTGGTTTGGGGAATACACGAGGTTTATTTTTAATTGTTGACATTTTGGCCGAGATTGGCTTTGAATTTTGCAATTTACGAAGGCATCTGTGGATTCTTTTTTTTTTTTTGGATTTGTGACAAAATTTACAACGACTTTGCGCAAAAAATGTCTTCATCTGATAATTCAGTTAGAAGTTAAATAGTCTGGAAATCAAAAGAGGTGGAAAAGACTCTGGAGGGCAAATTTATTACTCGATTTGCCTGACATTTTGGTCAATAACTTGATATAACTCATATATATTTGAAAAAATTGATTCGAAGAATTTGACAATGCCCATGGTGTAGGGTATATAAGATTCGCCCGGTCGAAATTGTCACAAATCCAAATCATGCATAAAAATAACCAGTAAGGAAAGGCAAAAGTCGGACGGTGCCGACTTTATAATACCCTACACCTACCCTATAAAAACAAAAGGGGGCTACATTTAATTCTGAACCAATTTGGATGGACCTCGGCGGATATATCCAGACAGATTATTAAAATTCCTGTATCAAAATTCGAGCAAAGCAAATATGTTCAAAATGTTATAACTACGGTTGACAAATGACAAAATATTACCCAAAATCTAACATGAGAGCTATATCTAAATCTGAACCGATTTCGACCAAAGTTAATGGATATTGTGGAAGTCGTCGAGGAAAGCGTTGTACAACATTTTTAGAAGATTGGTCAATAAATACGCTTGCAGTGGCTCTAGGAGTGAAAATCGGGCGATATATATATAGATGAGAGCAATATATATATCTGAACCGATTTCCATGAAATTTACCAGTAATATTGAGAGTCATAAGGAAATCCTTCATGTTGTACTTCGAGAGAATCGGTTAACAAATAAATATTTTATTGGTGTATTGCTGCAAATCGGACGAACATATATATGGGAGCTATATCCAAATCTGAACGGATTTCTATGATATATACTAGTAATATCGAGAGTTATAAAAAAAGCCTTCCTGCCAAATTTCAAGAGAATTGGTTAACAGATGACCATTTTATTGCTGTATTACTGCAAATCGGACGAACATATATATGGGAGTTATATCCAAATCTGAACCGATTTTTATGAAATTCACCAATAACATCGAAAGCCGTAAGGAAATCCTTCATGTTGTATTTCGAGAGAATCGGTTAACAAATGACCATTTTAATGCTGTATTGCTGCAAACCGGACGAACATATATATGGGAGTAATATCCAAATCTGAACCGATTTCCATGATATTCACTGGTAATATCGAGAGTTATAAGAAAAGCCTTCCTGGCAAAATTCAAGAGAATTAATCGAATCAGAAAGTGATTCTGAGTCGATCGGTATACTTATCAATGGGTCCATCTCTCTTCCTTTTGGGTGTTACAAACAAATTCACTAAGTTATAATACCCCGTACCACAGCAGTGGTGTAGGGTATAAAAATCGAATCACAAATTGCAAAATACAAAGTCAATCCATGCCAAAATTTCAATGTATCCACGAAACCAGTATACATTTAGCGGACTTTTTTGTGGAATTTTTGAGCACTATATAGCAAGAATTGTAAAAATCGGACTTAAAATGAAGATTTGGCAGTCCGAACAATTTTTCGAAATGCCGAGGTGACCATCTTTAGGGGCCTGCCCTTGAAATGTGCCATACGATCTCGATAGCATCTCAGTTCTAACTATTCTTAATTTCAAATAGATATCACCACCCGTCTTCACACGGCATATTTTTTACTAGTTTTATTTCGATTTTCTCCCACTGTGCGCTGCAGGGTAACAAGGGACCCGACTCATCCACACTCTTGGCCAACATCCAATATTTTATAAACATTGAAGCTGAGGCTTGATTACATTAATTCGTTTATTTTATCATATTGGAGGACATCGTAATGAGGTTAGCATGTACGCCTAAGACGGTAAACGCCTGGGTTCGAATCTTGGAGGGAACATTTAAAAATATTTTCAGCGGCGCTTATCGCTTCTATGCCATGCATAGAAGCCATGTAGAAACATCTCCCCAAAAGGGTGTCGCACTGCGGCACGCCATACGGACTCGTCTGTAAAAGGGAGGTGACTTTTCATTAAGCTTAAACTTGACAGCACTCGTTGATATGTGAGAAGTTTGAATATTCATGGGCAATTTGCGTTTGAATTTGCGTATTGGATATGACATTGCTACGTATCCCATATTTTTTTCATATTTGCTACAATTTGAATGTATGGATGGATAAGTAAATAAATAATAACAAATTTTCGCTTCCAACTTTAACTATTATTTAAATCAATTGCCTAGCGAAATGAAAAAAAAATATATTTTTTACATAACATTCGAACATAATTTCTAACAAATAAATGAACCATTTCATAGATGTTACTTGAGTGCGCCTCAACAATTAACAAGTAAACATAGAACATGACAGTTGAATACATGCTAATTGTCACCTGTCATGTCAGTTATCACCTGCTTACAGAACTACGCTGTTATTTAGCGTGCCTAGTCCAATATTGTACAAGTCTTTCGTTTGAAAGATACTTTATTTCCCCATAGTAATAACGGTATGTAACTAACATTAGACTAATAAACTACCCTTAAAGAGACACTAACTATGCAAGATATATATAATTTTCATTAGAAATGTAGAAAAAAAGACAATATGTATTTCCTACTTTGAATAATGCAACAAATTAGAACTAAATATTAAATTAGTTTTATAAATATCTTCGGGACTTCGTATATACACTGAAAAATGTTTGCCCAAATTTTAAAGATTTGGGCCAAAGATAGCCAAACTTAATTTAAAGATGATCACTTTTTCAACTTTTTAAAGAGACATTCCTTTTGGTGAAAAATATGTTCCTTTATATTAAGGATTTTTTATTTTAAATGGTAGGTTAATAAATCCTTAACTTGACAAACATCTAAAATGAAGGTAAAAGTATCGTTGAAAGTTTGGAAATTGACCTTGGAAAAGACTACCGTGAACCGTAGATAAAGACGCGAAATAGCCTCACAAATAGAAGCGTCTTTCAATGTTTAATTTTTATTCCTACCACCGAAGGATGGGGGTATGTTCATTTTGTCATTCGGTTTTCAACACATCGAAATATACGTTTCCGACACTATAAAGTATATATATTCTTGATCGTCATAGAAATCTAAGACGATCTAGCCATGTCCGTTCGTTTGTCCGTCTCTCTGTTGAAATCACGCTACACTCTTCAAAAATAGAGATATTGAGCTGAAACTTTGAACAAATTCCTTCTTTGTCCACAGGCGAAGATGGACTATATCGGACTATATCTTGATATAGCCCCATATAGACCGGTACGCCGATTAAAGGTCTTACGCAAATAAAAACCACATTTATTGTACAATTTTGCTGAAATTTGGGACGGTGAGTTGTGTTAGGCCAGTCGATATCCTTCTTTAATTTGGCCCCGATCGGTCCAGTTATGGATATAGCTGCCATATAGACCGATCTCTCGATTAAAGATATTGGGCCCATAAAAACCGTATTTAGTGTCCGATTTGGCCAAAATATGGGACAGTTAGTTGTTTTAGGGCCTACGATATCCTTCTTCAATTTGGCTCAGGTCGGTCCAGATTTGGATATAGCTGTCATATAGACCAATCTCTCGATCTAAGGTCTTGGGCCCATTAAAGACGCATTTATTGGCCGATTTCGCCGAAATTGGGGCAGTGAGTTGTGTTAGACCCGAAATTATTTACAGTAAATTGTGTTAGTCCCTTCGACATCTTTTCTCATTTTCGCCTACACCGGTTAAGATTTGAATATAGCTGCCATATAGATCTATCTCTCGACTTGAGGTTTTGGTCCCACAAAATTCGCATTTATTGTCCGATTTTGCCGAAACTTGGAACAGTGAATTATGTTATGTACTTCAACATTCCTCTTTAATTTTGCCCAGATCGCTTCTTATTAGGATATATCTGCCATATGGACCGATCTATTGATGTAAGGTTTTGGGCCCATAAAAGACGCATTTATTGTCCAATGTCACCTAAATTTGGGACAGTTAGTTTTGTAAAAGCCTACGACATCCTTCTTTAATTTGGCTCAGATCGGTTCAGATTTGAATATAGCTGCTATATACACCGATCTTGGCCCCATAAAAGATGCATTTATAATCCGATTTCGCTGAAATTTGACACAGCGACTTACGTGAGGCTTTTCGACATCCGTGTCGTATATGGTTCAGATTGGTCTTTATTTGGATATAGCTACCAATAAGACCTATGTACTGTTCTACAAAATTGAACAATGAGTCGTACTTATTAGACCACTCTCCGTGTCCGTGTCGAATTTGGTCCAAATCGGACCATATTTCGACATAGCTGCTATGGGGGAATTATGCATTTTTCACCCGATTTTGACGAAAGGTGATTTACATATATACCCGAGGTGGTGGCTATCCAAAGTTCGGCCCGTCCGAACTTAACGCATTTTGACTTGTTTTAGGCTAAGATGATATGTTAATAAAAATAATTTTCCAAAAAAAATAATTACCCAGTCATCTATGAAATAGAATAAGAATCAATCAGCGATCAAAATTTTAAACGGATGGTCAAGTCCGTTAGTAAATAAGAAATTTAATTAAAAGATAATGTCTTTAATATTAATGTTGGTTTTGCTTTTCGGACTGTGTAGGTAGATCTTATAGTTTTGACTAAAACTTAAGTTCGAGGTCTTAAATTTGGTGTTTATTTCATCCAATATTTCGTCCTTTCATTGAAGGACATCATCCGGGAATGTCCTTCTTACAATTCAAACAAGTAAAAAGGCGTTAAGTTCGGCCGGGCCGAACTTTGGATACCCACAACCTCGGGTATATACGCAAACCACCTTTCGTCAAAATCCGGTGAAAAATGCATACCTTATGTCCCATAGCAGCTATATCGAAATATGTTCCGATTTGGACCAAATACTAATAAGTACAAGTCATTGTTCAACTGTGTATAACAAAATAAAAAACGTTAAATCGAGAGATCGGTCTATAGGCAGCTATATTTAAATCTGAACCGATCTATGCCATATTGCAGAAGTATGTCGAGGGGCTTAACTTAACTCACTGTCCCAAATTTCGGCGACATAGGGCAATAATTGCGCCTTTTATGGGCCCAAAGACTTAAATCGAGAGATCGGTCTATATGGCATCTATATCCGAATCTAGACCAATCTGAGCCAACTTTTAGAAGAATATCGAAGGACCTAACACAACTCACTGTCCCAAATTTCGGCGAAATCGGATAATAAATATGGCTTTAATGGGCCTAAAACCCTAAGAGGGCGGGTCGGTTTATATGGCATCTATATCCAAATCTGAAGCGGCCTGGACCAAATTGAAAAATGATGTCTAGGGGCTTAACACAACTCAATATCTACAATTTTGGCAAAATCGGACAATAAATGCGGTTTTTATGGGCCCAAAACCTTAAATCGAGAGATCGGTCTATATGGCAGCTATATCCAAATCTGAACCGATCTGGACCAAATTAAAGAATAATGTTGAAGTACATAGCACATTTCACTGTTCCAAATTTCAGCAAAATCGGATAATAAATATGGCTTTTATGGGCTTAAGACCCTAAGAGGGCGGATCGATTTATATGGCAGCTATTTCCAAATCTGGACCGATTTGAGCCATATTGTAGATGGATGTTGAAGTGCTTAATCGGTGGATCGGTCTATATGGGGAGTATATGAAGATATAGTCCGATATAGTCCATCTTCGAACTTAACCTGCTTAAGGACAAAAACAGAATCTGTGCAAAATTTCAGCTCTATATCTCTATTTTTAAAGACTGTAACGTGATTTCAACAGACAGATGGACGGACATGTCTAGATGGTTTTAGATTTTTACGCTGATCAAGAATTTATATACATTATAGGGTCGGAAATGGATATTTCGATGTGTTGCAAACGGAATGACAAAATGAATATATCCCCTTCCTTCGGTGGTGGGTATAAAAAAATCGCAGTTTTTTTATAACCAAATTGTCGCCTTGGCTATCTTCTTTTCATCCTTTTTTTAAGTTTTGATTTTCAATGCTAAAGGGTGATTTTTTAAGAGCTATAGGAAAGTTTATCAACAAAAAAACACAAGAATTCAAAAAATTGCAAAAAAAAAATTGCAAAATCTTTATTTGAATCGAGAGTACAGTCTATGTAATTTAATGTTTAATGAAGATTATTTCATGCAAATGTTGACCGTGACTGCGCCCTAAATGATCCATCCGCTTAGTCCAATTTTGGCAACCTCTTTCCAACATTTCGGCCGGTATCTCAGGAAATAATGTTTCAATTGAATCGGGCTTGTCTGTATAGTCATGAGCTTTTACACACAAAAAATAGCCTAAGGGCGTTAAATCGCACGATCTAGGCGGCCAATTGACCGGTCCCAAACGTGAAATAAAATGTTCACCGAACTCGCCTCCCAATAAGTCCATTGTTAAGTGTGCTGTGTGGTATGTGGCACCGTACTGTTGAAACCACATATCATGCAAGTCAAGCTCTTGCATTTTGGGCAAAAAAAGTTGTATATCATCTTTGAAGAAGTACGAACCAATGATGCCATCAGCCTATGAACCCCACCAAATTGTGACGTTTTTGAGATGCATTGGTAGCTCTTGCAATGTTTCTGGCTGATCTTCACTCCAAAATCGACTATTCTTCTCATTTACCTACCCATTGAGCCAGAAATTAGCTTCGTCGCTGAACACAATAAACGAGCGATGAACTTTCTTAACAGACCACACATTTTGATAATAAAATTCAATAATTTGCAAGCGTTGTTCGTTTGTAAGACGATTTATGGTTGAATTATAGACCAAACTGAAGATGTTAGACAGTAAAACAAAACACGAAATGTGCGTGAGTTGTTTAATCTAGTGTTGCCAAAAAAAGGTAATAGCTAAGAAAATCATCCCTTTAATGAAAACTCTTAAATCTTGGACCAACTTCTTTTTCAGTGTAGCTTGAAAATGATCTTAAGCTATTAAGCAATTGACTTTAATTCATGAAAATATTCCATATTCTTTGGCGTTTTGGCGAATGCTGCCTACGTAAAGAAAATATTCCAAAACTTTTTTATTGCTAATCAATAAAATCAATATTAATTTTTATATCCAATATAAAAACAGAGAGAAAACAAGGTATTCAGTATAAAATTAGCTGCTACCAAAATATTTGCTCAAATTAAATATTTATTGGTTGCTGTTTAGAATATAAAAGTTAATGGTGTGTATCATAAACAATGCGTCCCATCTGGTATAAGAGTTGGGAGATCCGTAGGAAAAATACATTTGCAATAAAACTGGAAGTGGACGATCATGAATGAAAATAAATTTAATTAAAGGTGATGGAATATTTTTTCTCCCAAATAAACCTTTCCCTAACGGAAATTTTCACTATGATTGAGTCATAAGTTGTATTCAAAGCAACTAACACCAAACGACCAAACCATTGTTGTTGCTTTGAATGTATAAATGTGTCTGCCTCGAATGTATAGCCCATTCAGTTTTTGTTTATTTGTTGATTCAATTAATATGTGTATGTTACTACTGCCAACAATTATCGCTCCTAACGCCCATTATAATTTGACATTAAGGAAGTAAACAGCTAGCTGGAGCATTGCTGCCAGATGATCTTTTAGTTCAAATTGTACATATGCATGCATTTGTGTTTGTAGCTAAATCCAAATGTTGTTGTTTGTGGGAAAAGAAAAAAGAAATGCCAAGTAGTCTTCAATTCAGGTGCTTGTTTCTTAAGTCTTTAGTTGTATAACGTACGTTAAGGTGAAAAGTGAATTGAAAGAAATTTGTATTTATAAAGAAGATGTGAAATACTACAAAAATATATTTATGTACACTGCAATTTTTTTGAATCACGTAGTTGTGGTGTTTACCAAAAAAAAAAACATTTGTAAATAAATATGTTAGAAAAAACAAATTGAAAATATTTGTTTTTTTTTAACCGGTTTTAAAAAATAACAAAACAACAATTGAACTTCTTAATGCACTTGAAAAAATTCTTCTTTGCATTGGCAAGATGACTAGGGGCTGCAAAATGTTTGAGCCTTAACAGAGGTAAATCGAAATAACTACAAGCCTATCCGATCTACATCAATAACAAGTATTTGTACAAATATTTTATCTGATTGAAAGAATTGATTCGATTGCATGACGCAGAGCACGTCGTAAAAAGCGGAAGTTTATTGGGATGTGTATTACTTACGGCTCAAGGAATACAATAAGATTACTAGAGCGAGAAAAACATGCCTCCTGAAAGCTTTTCTGCGAACAGGTCGATAGTCATAATGACGCCGCCAAATTCAAAAATTCATGTCCAAACCGAAACGTTAGTAGATGACTTGGCAGTGACAGCAGAAAGGAAGACATTTCGAGGCTTTTGATGAAAACGCATTTTCAACACGATACGATGGGACTCAAGAAGACTCCGGAATTTTAAGATAATGAGTTCGATCGAAGGCATATCATTGCAGAATTTATGATCAACTGTTGGAACTAGAAAGCATATTCCTTCTCCTGTTGCATCACAATGGACGATAACGTCTAAGTAAGTATAATGGCAGACTGCCAATTAAACCTAACCTTACCGAACCTAACCTTACCGAACCTAACCTAACCAACTACAGAAGGAAGTCGTCCAACTGCCGCCCCATCCGGCCAATATTTTCATCGCGTGCCTAGGACTTGTATGTGGTAGTAGACAAAGGTGGAATTTATACTCAACCCCGCCAAGGCAAGTTATGCGACAAAGGCCTATAGGCCTATAAGCCTTACGACCTTCCTATTCTAAACCATGGAACGTATTATGGATACTATGATAAACAGTAGGAGATCCAGCGAACTGCTCGAATACAAACATCATTCCTACGTCAAAGGAAGGTCCGTGGACACTGCTCTGAACGAGGTTGTACATAACATAGAAGAATCTTTCGATGTCAAGAAGCATACATTGGAGGTATGTATTGACATCAAGTGGGCTTTTAACAAATGATTTAATTCATAGACCAGTACCGTTTAGACCGGGACCATAGAGACTAGATAAACCATATGCTAAGGAACCGGTGAATAAATTGTAGGTTCCAAAATATAAATATGAGCGAGAAAGTGGCACAAGGCACGCCACAGGGGGCATTTTATTGCCACTTCAATGGGTGGCCACCATAACTAACCTATTACGGATGCTGACTGAGGAGGGATTTGAACCCGTCTGCTATGCAGACGATAATTTTGTATTTCTAAGGATGCGAATCTGCTATGCAGAAGAGCCGAAATGGTTTTGCACTTGGTTTGGACTTAGGGTCTCAATGCTAACCCAGAGAAGAACGATTTCTATTTCTGACATGGTCAAATACTTAGGAGTGATTTCGGACAAGAGAAGGCCACCGTAGCGCAGAGGTTAGCATGTCCGCCTATAACGCTGAACGCCTGGGTTCGAATCCTGGCGAGACCAGAAATAATTTTCAACGGTGGTTTTCCCCTCCTAATGCTGGCAACATTTGTGAGGTACCATGTCATGTAAAACTTCTCTCCAAAGAGATGTCGCACTGCGCCACGCCGTTCGGACTCGGCTATAAAAAGGAGGCCCCTTACCATTGAGCTTAAAACTTGAATCGGACTGCACTCATTGATATGAGAGAAGTTTGCCCCTGTTCCTTAGTGGAATGTTCATTGGCAAAATTTGCATTTGATTTTGGACAGGAAACTGAATTGCAAGTGTCACATTCAGGAGAGTACTGAGTAGGCTCACAGATGTTGGGCATTAAGTAAACGGGCCATCAGCTCGAAGTGGGGCTTGATCCCGAAGATTGGGGCTTGATCTAGAAGAGCGTGATTAGACCAATACTTATTTATGCTTCAGTAGTTTGGTGGACTGCCATGGAGAATACAACATTAGGACCACACAATGGGTTCAGAGAACATGTTGTCTTGGCCTAGGTGGAGCGATGGGAACCTCGCCCACTAGGGCACTGGAGACTATTCAAGCTATCCGACCCATTGACATACAGATTAAGTGTGTGTCAGCCTGGACTGAAATGGAGAAAAGGTGCAACGTAAGGATAATACAACAGGTTTAGAGAATATGTTGTCTTGACATAGGCGGAGAGATGAGGACCAAGCCCACTAGGGCACTGGTGACTATCATAGATATCAGATCCATCGACATAAATATTAAGTGTGAGGTAGTCATGGTACAATGGTTAGAGGATAGAAGCAGGTCATACCATCGCGGTATAATCGAGCCGACGATAGGAAACCTGGATGGACTAGAAGAGGTTTCCGAGCGGATACCTGAGATGACACTTGATGTCGAATGCGAGACACTGCTGCCAGTGGCATAGTCTTGGATTAACGGAACTCTGTTATTGCCATCTGAGAGATCATGTTACACAGATGCATTAAAGCTGGAGGACAGAGTGGACCTGGGGGTCTACATTAAAAAACCACTGGCTGAGATCTGTTTTCGACTACATGACATTAATGCGGTCCTGTAGACGGAGATCCGGGCGATCACGGAATCCTTGAAGTGGTGTGGTTTTAACACGAGGACGTCGAGTGTGATCATCTTTACCGACAGTAAAATTGCCATAAGGGCAATAACAACCAGGACGGTAAGGTCACGAACAGTCTTGCAGTGTAAGAATGAGATTAACACCTTCTCCGAGGATGACGCGATTCGCATCGTTTGGTTGCCGGGCCACTTGGGATTAAGGGAGAATGAAAGAGCAGACGATTTGGCGGTGAAGGCCAGAGGACTGCTGTCAATAAACTTGGTTAACCCGAAGCCTTTCGGGTCGACGCAGTCCGAGTTAAGTGCGTGGGCGACATAGCAACGAAATGGTTGGTAACATCCCGGAAATCCTATGGGGAGATCCGGATCCGGAATAGACGAAGCTTTTACTAAAAGGAAGTAAAAAGGAGGTCAGTATAGCTCTCGATATCATAACAGGATACTTAGGACTACGAGCTCACTTATGCAAAATCGGTGCCGCTTGCCGGTGCTTTTTCGAGGTTACTTTTAAGCATTTAGAGCGCTAAACAAGCCGGTATGTCCATAGTGGCATGGGGCGGATTAATATCCGCACCTCTTTTCTGCCTAACCTAACAGACAAAATAAAAGATTTTCAGTACCCCCGAACTTTTGGTGGGGGATATTACAAATAAAATTGTGCTAATTTCGACTTGACTGAATCTTGGGTACCAACCACCATGTATTCTGCCTAAAATGTAAACAGTCTTGTGTATGTCCATTAACGCATTCCGAATTCTTACACCCAACACCATAGGATGTGGATATACTGATCTGGACATTCCACTTGTAACACCTCGGTATATTGATCTAAGACCCTATACAGCATATATAGTCTAGATCGTCTCGACATTCAAAGTCGATCTTGTTATGTCCGTTCGTCGAATTCACGATGGTATTCGAACGAATATAGAAATCCGCTTAGAAGTTTACACAGATACTTTTCATTAATTTTCAAGTGTTTTCTCTTTCAAAACGAGCTCAATCATCTAAAATTTTCTTTGCAAATGGAAAAAGAAAGCCGGAGATCGCAACACACACCAACCACTATAGGACGAGTTTCGTAATTTGATTAGAATTACTCATCGGCCATATTACCATCTGCTTCAAGGCCGCACTTTTATATGTTGGCCTTATACCGAATTTATTGTGAAAACGTCTCTATGATAAAAATTGCACATTAACCACTCTCGACAACCCTGTCCATTAGCTGTACTTTTCCCAATGCATATATTTTTGTGTAATGGCAGATTTTTTTGTCTACACAATACACTACTCCCATGGTATACACATGACTCTGTGCTTCTGTTGGAAATTGTATTGATGACCTCGAGCGCTAAATAAAGACAATGGTTCTCGCTTTTGCTCCATGTGCCCAGGTTCGAGTCTCAGACGGGCTCTGCTGAAGTTTTTTCATTTTCCATTTTTTTTTGTCTGTTAGGGTGAAGATCAATTAATTTTACAATTTTTATTTGTTTCTCTTTCGAGACGAGCTCAATGATCGGAGATTTACTTTGGAAATGGAAAAGGAAAGCCAGAGATCACAACACACACCAACCACTATGGGACGCGTTTCGTAATTTGGTTAGAAATACTTTTAATTGTATTGATATAGCCCCATCAGGGAAGTAGCCTGGCGTTAATACCACCCCCCCATCCATTCAAAAAAATTCGTATTTTTCTAATGTAAGCAAGTACGTGTACACGTACTTGTTTTTTCTTTCGATATGACAAAAGCTTTTCTTTTTAGCAGGAGATACAACCTACCTGGAATGGCAGCAGTCTCCTTGGTACCACTGCCACTGGTGCCATTTACTGAAAGAGCAAAATACCTGGGTGTTTTGCTGGATAGAAAATTGAACTTCGAATCCAACATTTGGGAAAGGGCATGGAAGGCAACTCTTGTCTTGGGAGTTTAAACTGCTTGTCATGGGCACTGGGTTGTAAGATCTACTTTTAAATTTATGTTTTGAAAACAAACACTCAAATTGAAAAAAATTTATGAAAAAAGCGAATAAAAATATTTTAACGACTTTTTCTGCAATTTCAGATTAAAGTCTCCTTAAAAACCAAAAAGAAATACCGTCCGAATTTTTTCCCTAAACTTCCCAAATCGCTACTTTTGGTAATTGGCTGTGGAAGCTATAAATATTATTTTGTGCAAAAAGTATTTTGCATGTGTTTAGGAGACATATGAAGAAAAAACATAAATTCAAATGGGGGTCTAGACTTTGAGTTTTAAGAACTCGGCTCGATTTTCCAGTTTTTTGATAAAAAAATTTGCCTATTTTGTGACACATAAATCACCAGTTGAAGTTGACAAACGAGTGTGTTGCCCAAATCAACTTAAAACACATTCTTAACATATACTCTTTACTAAACAAAACGAAAAAGTTGAAGTATTTAATCAACTTTTTCCAATTGCGACTGAAAATTTAAAAAAATCTTTTTTTTCCAAAAAATTTAAAAATTCTCCAAACCCACAAAATTTTTTTAACATGATTTTAATGTATATTTTCTATAGAATTTTTCTATGAAGTTCTTTTAAAAACAAATAAAACAAGTAAAAGCGTGCTAAGTTCGGCCGGGCCGAATCTTATATACCCTCCACCATGGATCGCATTTGTCGAGTTCTTTTCCCGGCATCTCTTAGGCTAAAAAGGATATAAGAAAAGAGTTGCTCTGCTATTAAAACGATATCAAGATATGGTCCGGTTCGGACCACAATTAAATTATATGTTGGAGACCTGTGTAAAATTTCAGCCAATTCGTATAAGACTTGCGCCCATTGGGGCTCACGAAGTAAAATAGAGAGAACGATTTATATGGGATCTGTATCGGGCTATAGACCGATTCAGACCATAATAAACACGTTTGTTGATGGTCACGAGAGGATCCATCGTACAAAATTTCAGGCATATCGGAAAATAATTGCGACCTCTAGGGGCAAGAAGTCAAGATCCCAGATCGGTTTATATGACAGCTATATCAGGTTATGAACCGATTTGAACCTTATTTGACACAGTTGTTGAAAGTAAAAATAAAATACGTCATGCAAAATTTCAGCCAAATCGGATAGGAATTGCGCCCTCTAGAAGCTCAAGAAGTCAAATCCCCAGATCTGTTTATATGACAGCTATATCAGGTTATGGACCGATTTGAACCATACTTAGCACAGTTGTTGGATATCATAATAAAACACGTCGTGCGAAATTCCATTCCATTCGGATAAGAATTGCGCCCTCTAGAGGTTCAAGAAGTCAACACCCAAGATCGGTTTATATGGCAGCTATATCAGGTTATGGACCGATTTGAACCATATTTGGCACAGTTATTGGATATAATAACAAAACATGTCGTGCAAAATTTCATTTCAATCGGATAAGAATTGCGCACTCTAGAGGCTCAAGAAGTCAAGACCCAAGATCGGTTTATATGGCAGCTATATCAGGTTATGAACCGATTTAAACCATACTTGGCACAGTTGTTGGATATCATAGCAAAACACGTCGTGCAAAATTTCATTCAAATCGGATAAGAATTGCGCACTCTAGAGGCTCAAGAAGTCAAGACCCAAGATCGGTTTATAAGGCAGCTATATCAAAACATGGACCGATATGGCCCATTTACAATACCAACCGACCTACACTAATAAGAAGTATTTGTGCAAAATTTCAAGCGGCTAGCTTTACTCCTTCGGAAGTTAGCGTGCTTTCGACAGACAGACGGACGGACGGACGGACGGACAGACGGACGGACATGGCTAGATCGACATAAAATGTCACGACGATCAAGAATATATATACTTTATGGGGTCTCAGACGAATATTTCGAGTAGTTACAAACAGAATGACGAAATTAGTATACCCCCCATCTTATGGTGGAGGGTATAAAAAAAATTCGAAAAAAAAATTTCAAGGAAATTTTTTGAAGATAATATTTCAAAGAAATTTTGTTGATATTTTTTTTTTCTCTAAAAACAAAATTTTAATGAAATTTTCTTCTTAACACAAACCCCGTGCTCAAACCCTGACGCGAACATCAGACAATTTTTCAGCGTTGGTTATCCCCTTACCCCGATCGGATACCTGAGATGAACCTTTAAGTCGAGTGCGACGCACTGCTGCCATCGGCACAGTCTTGGATTGACGGAACCCTAGTATTGCCATCTGGAAGATCATGTTACACGGATGGATCAAAGCTATAAGACAGAGTGGACCTGGGTGTTTACATTGAGAATCCAGGGACTGAAATCTGTTTTAGACTGCCTGACCATAATACGGTCCTGCAGGCGGAGATCCGGGCGATCACAGAATGCGCGAAGTGGTGCTAATGCGAGGACGTCGAGTGTGAACATCTTTACCGACAGTAAAATTGCCATAAGGGCAATAACAACCAGGATGGTAAGGTCACGAACAGTCTCGCAGTGTAAGAAGGAGATTAATGCCTTCTCTGCGGATGGGAAAATCCGCATTGTTTGGGTGCCGGGCCGTAACGGAGTAAGGGGAAATGAAAGGGCAGACGATTTGGCGCTGAAGGCCAGAGGACTGCTATCAATAAACATGGTTAATCCGAAGCCTTTCGGGTCGACGCTGTCCGAGTTAAGGCAGTAGGCGACGAATGCGCATGCAACATTGTGAAACAGCGAAACGGTCGGTAGGACGGCGAAAATCCTATGGGGGGATCCAGATCGTGAGAAGACGAGGCTATTACTGAAAGGAAGCAAGAAGGAGGGCAGTATAGCTATTGGTATCATAACGGGACACATAGGACTACGAGCTCACTTATGTAAAATCAGTGCAGCAAATCACAGCATGTGTAGGGCATGTGGGGAAGATGATGAGACGTTGGAGCATTCCCTTTGTCATTGCCCGGCTTTCGCGTTCAACAGATACCGGTACTTAGGTGGAGACACAATATCAGACATGTACCAACTTTGGGGAGTGGTATTGAAAACAATTAAGGATTTTGTAAGTAGCACGGAATTCCTAACTTAAAATTTTCTTTTTAAAGGTTACTTTATAGTTATTAGAGCGCACAACAAGCCGATTACTGGCTTAGGTGTATGTCTATAGTGGCATGGGGCGGATTAATATCTGCACCCTGTTTTCAACCTAACCTATCCTATTTCCTTACTAATGCTGGCTACATTTGTGATGTATCCTGCCATGTTAAAACTTCTCCTCAAAAGATGTGTCCCACTGCAGCACGCCGTTCGGACTTGGCTATAGAAAGACCCCTTATCACTGAGCTTAAACTTGAATCGGACTGTACTCATTGATATGTGAGCAGTTTGTTCCTTAATGGAATGTTCATGGGCAAATTTGCATTCGCAGTATATAAACCAGAGATTCGGAGCGGAGCGAAGCAGGCCCAATATTGCCGGAGCGGGAGCGTCATTTTTAGAAAACGGAGCGGTTTCTAATCTCAAAATCTTCTCCGCTCCGCGAAATAATAACCTTTTAAATACACATTTTTTTTGGATAACGAACGTGTTATTTTAGCGAACTGGTACAAAAATGTATAAATATAAAATCGATTTTATAATTGTAAAATCGTTATCGAAAACATATTAGATTTCCACAAATTTTAAAACGGTTCATCTTAAAGTCAAAACAAGTGGAAACGAGCTAAGTTCAGTCGGGCCGAATCTTTCATACCATCCACCATTGATCGCATTTGTCAAGTTCTTTGTATATTCTGGATCATCATAAAATCTAAGATAATTTAACGATGTCCGTGTGTCTGTTCGTTCATCTGTTGTAATCACGCTATGGCATTCAAAAATTGAGATATTGAGCTAAAGTTTGACACAGCTTCGGATTTTGTTTATATGTGGGTTAAATTTTTGAAGAAGCGAAATCGAACTATATTTAGATATAGCTGCCATATAGACCGATCGCCTGGTTTAGAGTCTTAAGCTCAAAAAAGCTGCTTTTATTGTCCGATTTCTCTGAAATTTGAGAACGCGAGTTGCACTAAGATCCCCGATAACTGAACGGAATATGACCCATATCGGGCCATAATTAGATATAACTGCCATATAGACCGAGCTATCGACTTTGGATCTATCCTATCAACATACGGAACGAGCATGGTCCATATTGGACTGCTTTTAGATATAGTCGGCTTATAGGCCAATTTTCCTATTAAGGGGCTTAAGCCCATTTTATTTATTTATTTGTTTATTATGCAATTATAAGCCACAAGTGGCCGATTAACAATCAAAATATACAGCATGTATAACAACTACTCATTTATTACCAGGTTTTGATAAAATTTGGAATAGTTAGTTTTATTATGACTGACGACATCCAAACCGAATATGGTCCAGGCCGGTACATGTTAGGATATAGTTATTATATACGATTTGCTGAATCACGGTTTTAAGCCCATAAAAGCCCAATTTATTACGCGATTTCTCTGAAATTTTAAAACAGTGATTTGGTCTAGGCCTAGGCCGAACTGAACATGCCGATTTAGTCTCATAAAAAGCCGTATTTCCCTATTTTGCTGAAATTTAGAACAGTGAGTTGGACTAAATTTTCTATTTGGCCAAACCAAATTTGTTCCAGATCAGACAATATTTTGCTATAAATTTGGAACATGGAGTTGCACTAGGCCATCCGGTATGTGATCATATGCCATAAAATCCTGACCTGATTTCCCTGAAATTTGAAACTGTGACTTGTATAAAACTTCTCGGCACCTGAACCGAATATGATCAAAATCGGCATATACGTGGACATTTACATTGATGTAGTAGGTTTGTAATAAAATAGTATAATAAATGAATCCATGGTGGTGGGTATCCATAGTTCAGCACGGCCGAACTTAATGCGTTTTTACTTGTTGTTTATTATAAATTTAAAATAAATAAATCTTATATATAAAAATCAATTTGTGTTTGTTTGTAGGTTTGTTTGTTTGTATGTTTGTGTGTTCCTTATAGACTCAAAAACGGCTGAACCGATTTTCTTGAAATTTTCACAGATGGTGCATAATGAGCCCGTGGTGAAAATAGGGTACTACATTTTTGATATCTGAAGGGGGGGGCGGACCCTCCCCCTTACCCTTATTTTCAGAAACGCCAGATCTCGGAGATGGGTGGTGCGATTTAGGGTACCATAAGCTCTCATATGGTTCCCTAAAAATAAAAATTTGGTATTCAACTTTCGGATGGGGTACCTAGGGGGGCTACCCCACCCTAAAACCTACCAAACATATATTTAGACCAATCACGACAATATGGGACTCAAATCAAAGGTATTTAGGATAAAAAAACGTATCTGATATCCAATTGTCGGAGCGAGTGTTAGGGGGACCACCCCAAGCCCCAAAACACCCCTAAATTGGACATATTTACCGACCATGGCAATATGGGACTCAAATGAAAGGTATTTGAGAGTAGAATACGAATCTGATATCCAAATGTGGGGCCACGTTTCTGGGGGTCCACCCCTTTCCCAAAACACCCCCCAAACAGAACTTATCTACTAACCATGGCAATATGGGGCTTAAATAAAAGGTATTTGAATGTAGAATACGAATCTGATATCCAAATATGGGACCAACTGTTTGGAGGCCACCTCTCCCCAAAAATATTCCCCAAAGGGGACAAATTTACGACCATAGCAATATGGGGCTCAAATGAAAAGTCTTTGGGAGTAAAGCACGAATTTGATATCAATATTCGGGAAAAGTGTCCATGGGGCCAGCCCTCCCCACAACACCACCCAAATAGTAAGTATTTTCTGACTATTGCAATATGAGGCTCAAATATAAGGGTTTTTAAAGTGGAACACGAATCCAATATATATTTTCAAGGCTAACTCACTGAGTGGCCGCCCATCCCCCAAACCGGTTATGTTTGCCGACTATGGAAATATGGGGCTCAAATTAATGGTATGTGGGAGTTGACCACGTATCTGATATCAACATTAGGGACCAACTGTCTAGCGGACGTCCCACCACCATAACAACCCCAAACCGGGCCAATACCCCAAACCGGACATATTTGCTGACTGTAGCAATAAGGAGTTTAAATGAGATTAGCAAACGAAATTGATATTCAATTTTGAGGGCAACGGCAATATGGGGTTCAAATAAATGATATATAATAGATATATGAGAATAGATAGATTTAAGGTCATGGACCCATAAAAGGCTCATTTATTGTCCGATGTCGCCGAAATTTGGCACAGTGAGTTGTGTTAGGCCCTTCGATATCCATTATCAATTTGACCCAGAACGGTCCAGATTTGGATATAGTTGCATATAGGCCGATCTCTCGATTTAAGGCTTTGGGCCCATAAAAGGCACATTTATAGTCCGATGTCGCCGAAATTTGGGACAGTGAATTAAGTTAAGCCCCTCGATATACTTCTGCAATATGGGACAGATCGGTCCAGATTTGGATATGGCTGCCATATAGACCGATCTCTCGATTTAAGGTTTTAGGGCCATAAAAGGCGCATTTATTGTCCGATTTCGCTGAAATTTGGGACAGTGAGATGTGTTAGGCTCTTCGCAACTTGACCCAAATCGGCCCAGATTTGAATATAGCTGCCATATAGACCGACATCTGGATTAAAGTCTTGGCCCCATAAAAGACGCATTTATAATCAGATTTCAAGGAAATTTGACACAGTGAGTGTAAGGCTTTTCGACATCCGTGTCGTATATGGTTCAGATTTATTTTTTGATATATTGGGTTGCCCAAAAAGCAATTGCGGAATTTTCATATAGTCGTCGTTGACAAATTTTTTCACAGCTTGTGACTCTGTAATTGCATTCTTTCTTTTGTCAGTTATCAGCTGTTACTTTTAGCTTGCTTTAAAAAAAAAGTGTAAAAAAGTATATATGATTTAAGTTCATTCTAAGTTTTATTAAAAATGCATTTACTTTCTTTTAAAAAATCCGCAATTACTTTTTGGGCAACCCAATAGCTACTAAAAAGATCAATATTTTGTTATGCACAATTGAACAATGACTTGTACTTATTAGTATTTGGTCCAAATCGGAACATATTTCCGTATAACTGCATAAGGTATGAATTTTTCACCAGATTTTGATAAAAGGTGGTTTATATATATACCCGAGTTGGTAGGTATTCAAAGTACGGCCCGGCCGTACTTAACGTTTTATTTAATTTGTTTGTTTTATTTAATTTGTTTTGTTTTTCAATTCAAGCTCGGGGTCTTTCTATTTTTTATAACCTCCACCATAGGATGGCGGTATACAAATTTCGTCATTCTGTTTGTACAATAACTCCTCGAAATATGCGTCTAAGACCCCATAAAGTATATATATTCGTGATTGTCATGTCATTTTAAGTCGATCTAGCCATGTCCGTCCGTCCGTCTGTGTGTCGAAAGCACGCTAACTTTACTGAAGGAGTAAAGCTATCCGCTTGAAATTTTGCACAAATACTTCTCAAAAATGTAGGTCGGTTGTGATTGTAAATGGGCCATATCTGTCCATGTTTTGATATAGAGAGAGTACGCAATTCTTATCCGATATTGCTGAAATTTTGCATGAGATGTTTTGTTATAGTTTCTAACAACTGTGCCAATTATGGTTTCAATCGGTCTATAACCTGACATAGCTGTCATATAAACCGATCTTGGGTCTTGACTTCTTGAGCCTCTAGAGGGCGCAATTCCTATGCGATATGGCTGAAATTTTGCATGCGGTGTTTTGTTCTGACGTCTAACAACTGTGCCAGATATGGTTCAAATCGGTCCATAACCTGATATAGCTGCCATAGAAGCCGATCTGGGATCTTGACTTCTTGAGTCTAAAGAGGGCGTAATTATTATCCGATTTGGTTGAAATTTTGTACAACGGCTTCTCCCATGAATCAGTCTTTAACCTGATACAGCTCCCCTATAAACCGATCTCCCTTTTTTACTTTTCGAACCCCTAAAAGACCCAATTCTTATTCGATTTCGCTGAAATTTTACCATAGACTTCTACTGTGGTCTCCAACACTCAATTCAATTAGCAAAGCAATTTTTTTCTTTTATCCTTTGTTTGTCTTTACCGGGAAAGAGCTCGACAAATGCGATCAATGGTGGAGGGTATATAAGATTCGGCCCGGCCGAACTTAGCACGCTTTTACTTGGTTTTATTTAATTCATTTATCAATATGCATTTTCAAGAAAGGGTAATTTTTTAGCTATTATCTTTTTGGCAACTCTGGTTTAAACAGCTCACGCACGTTTCGTCTATTGTTTAACTATCAAAAATCTTCAGTTTGGTCTATAATTCAACCATGAATCGTTTCCCAAACGAACAACGCTTGCAAATGAATATATTTTATTATCAAAATGCGTGCTCTGTTAAGACATTTCATAACTCCATCATTTTGCTCTCATTTTTGGCTCAATGGGTACATCAATAGGCAGAATTGTCGACTTTGGAGTGAAGATGAGACAGAAGCATTGCAAGAGCTGCCAATGCATCCAGAAAAGGTCACAGTTCTGCGCGGTTTATACACTGGTCGCATCATTGGACCATACTTCTTCAAAGATGATGCGAATCGTAACGTAACTGTGAATGGTGAGCGCTACCATGAGGTGATATCCTACTTTTTTGTCAAAAATGCAAGAACTTGACTTGCATGACATGTGGTTTTAATAATTGAGAGGCCAGTACGGTGAACATTTTATTTCACGTTCGGGACCGGTCAATTGGCCGCCTAGATCGTGCGATTTAACGCCTTTAGTTAAAGCCCATGTCCATGGGATAAGTTAAAGCCCATGTCTATACAGACATGCCGGCTTCAATTGACGCTTGGAAGACAACATTGAAGCATTTTTTCGTGAAATACCGGCCGAAATATTTGAAAGAGTTTGCCAAAATTGGACTAAACGGATGGACCATTTGAGGCGCAGTCAACATTTGCATGAAAAAATCTTCAAACATTAAATTATATGGACCATACTATTGATTCAAATAAAGAATTTTTCTGAATTCTATGTGTTTTTTTTAATTTTGGGCTGGGCTTTGACTGGGCTAGAACCAGAGGTCTCAATGTTAACCCAGAGAAGACTGAAATATGCCTGTTCACGATGAAGAAGACGAAGGTGGTTCAATTTAACGCACTGCGTTTCCTCAATAAGACGATTTCGATATCTGACAAAGACAAATACTTAGGTGTGATCTTGGAGAGGAAACTGAATTGGAAGTGTCACATTCAGGAGCGTACTGAGACGGCTGACAGATGTTGGGCACTATATAGACGGGGCTCGAAATGGGGCCTGAATCTTAGGATAGTCCACTGGCTCTACAGGAGCGTGATTAAAACAATACTTACTTACGCCTCAGTAGTTTGGTGGACTGCTATGGAGAAAAAGTGCAACATAAGGACGGAGCGATGAGGACCACGCCCACTAGGGCACTGGAGATTATTCTAGATATCCGACCCATTGACATACAGATTAAGTGTGAGGCAGCCACTACTGCCATGATAGTTAAGGCGATGGGAGAATGGATTGAGGATGGGAGCAGCTCATACCATCGAGGTATAATCGAGGAGACGAAAGGAAACCTGGGAGGAAGTGGAGAGGTTTCCGATCGGATACCTGAGATTAACCTTTAAGTCGAGTGCGACGCACTGCTGCCATCGGCACAGTCTGGGATTGACGTAACCCTAGTATTGCCATAAGGAAGATCATGTTACACGGATGGATCAAAGCTAGAGGACAGAGTGACATCCAGGGACTGAGATCTGTTTTAGACTGCCTGACCATAATACGGTCCTGCAGGCGGAGATCCGGGCGATCGCGGAATGCGTGAAGTGGTGTGGTGCTAACGCGATTCGACGTCTAGTGTGAACATCCTTACAGTCTAAGAAAGACATTAACGCCTTCTCTGAGGATGGCAAAATCCGCATCGTTTGGGTGCCGGGTCATAACGGAGAAAGGGAAAATGGAAAGGCAGACGATTTGGCGGTTAAGGCCAGAGGACTGCCGTCAATAAACTTGGTTAACCCGAAGCCTTTCGAGTCGACGCAGTCCGAGTTAAGGGAGTGGGCGACGAATGCGCATGCAACATTGTGGAACAGCGAAACGGTCGGTAGAACGGCGAAAATCCTATGGGGGATCCAGATCGTGAGAAGACGAGGCTATTACTGAAAGGAAGCAAGAAGGAGGTCAGTATAGCTATTGTTATCATAATGGGACACATAGGACTACGAGCTCACTTATATAAAATCGGTGCGGCAAGTGATAGCATGTGCAGGGCATGCGGGGAAGATGATGAGACGTTGGAGCATTTTCTTTGTCATTGCGCGGCTTTCGCGTCCAACAGACACCGGTACTTAGGTGGAGACACAATATCAGACATGAACCAACTTAGGGGAGTGGTATTGAAAACAATTAAGGATTTTGTAAGTAGCACGGAATTCCAAACTTAAAATTTTCTTTTTAAAGGTTACTTTCTAGTTTTTAGAGTGCACACCAAGCCGATTACTGGCTTAGGTGTAAGTCCATAGTGGCATGGGGCGGATTAATATCTGCTCCCTTTTTTCAACCTAACCTCAGCTATACTAATGCTAATTTTGCCCATGAACATTCCACTAAGGAACAGGGGCAAACTTCTCACACATCAATGAGTGCAGTCCGATTCAAGTTTAAGCTTGAATCGGCCTCCTTTTTATAGCCTAGTCCGAACGGCGTGCCGCAGTGCCTCTTCTCGGAGAGACGTTTTTTTCTGATGGTCTCTCCTGGATTCGAACCCAGGTATTCAGCATCATATGCGGACATGTGCTACCGTGGCCTCCATGGAAAATACTCCTTGTATATAAAAACCAGGAAAGGCTAGAGTCGGGCGGAGCCGACTGCATAATCCCATGCCATTATTCATTGTTTGACTAAAAAGGGATAATGCTCAAAGAACTCGACAAATGCGATCCATGGTGAAGGGTATATAAGATTCGGCCCGGCCGAACTTAGCACGCTCTCACTTTCTCACTATCCGAAATCTGCAAATGTAATTTTTAATTTCCATTAATTTTCAAATGTAATAATATCAATATCACTAATTACATAGACTTATGGCTGAATCTATGATAATTAGAGCTATGCACTTAAAATGTTTATATTTAAACATGTTAGTGAAATATTTTGGGTCACGTGTTTGATAATTAATCTAATTAATAGTCAATTTTTTTTGCTATTTTATATTTAAACACACGCCAAAACAAGCGCGTGCTGGCACTGACGTCTAACGATTTTCATCAATAAATTAAGAAATGCGAACAACGTGAAATAACGCACGTTTAGCAGCGTCGAAAAAAATATTTGTTTTTAAGTTTGAAATCGTGTCCTGTTCCAATTAGTGTTTTTTATTTCGAAAGATGATAAAATAAAAAATACACAAAATAATCTCACATTTCTTAATATAAAATAATTATAGTTAATTAAACCATTTAGTTTGTATTACTACAATCAACACATCCAACGAATTGTATTTCTTCTGTATGTAATCTCTGATAGGTGCACACATTTTCTTATTTTAAAGTTTTCTTCAAAATTCAAAAAAAAAAATTGGAAGTGATTCATAGTTGGAATCAAATTTCAAATCCCCAAAAATAAATGTAATACTATATTGAACAAGTAAAACGGCCGGGCCGAACTTTGTATATCCACCACCTCGGGGATATATATTTAAACCACCTTTCATCAAAATCCGGTGAAAATTGCATGTCCCATAGCAGTTATATCGAAATATGTTCCGATGTGGACCAAATACTAATAAGTACAAGTCATTGTTCAATTGTATATAACAAAATATTGCTCTTTTTGGTAGATATATCTAAAAAAAACCCGATCTGAACCATATACGACACGGATGTCGAAAAGCCTAATATAAGTCACTGTGTCAAATTTCAGTGAAATCGGATTATAAATACGCCTTTAATGGGGCCAAGACTTTAAATCGAGATATCGGTCTACATGGCACCTATATACAAATCCGGACCTATTTGGGCCAAGTTGCAGAAAAATGTCGAAGAGCCTAACACAAAGCGCTGTCCCAAATATCAGCGAAATCGGACAATAAATGCGCCTTGTATGTGCCCAAAACCTTAAATCCAGAGATCGGTCTATATGGCAGCTATTTTCAAATCTGGACCAATCTGAACCAAATTGACGAAGGATGTCGAAGGGCTAACACAATTCACTGTCTCAAATTTCAGGAAAATCGGGTCATAAATGTGGCTTTTATGGGCCTAAGACCCTAAATCGGAGGATCGGTCTATATGGCAGCTATCTCCGAATCTGAACCGATCTAGGCCAAATTTGTGAAGGATGTCGGAGGGCCCAACACAACTCACTGTCCCCAAAATCGGGTAATAAATGAGGCTTTTATGGGCCTTAGACCCTAAATAGGAGGATCGGTCTATATGGCAGCTATCTCCAAATCTTGACCGATCTAGGCCAAATTGAAGAAGGATATCAAAGGGTCTAACACAACTCACTGTTCCTTATTTCAGTAAAATCGGATAATAAATGTGGCTTTTATGGGCCTAAGACCCTAAATCGGAGAATAGGTCTATATGGCAGCTATCTCCAAATCTGGACCGATCTGGGACAAATCGAAGAAGGATGTCGAAGTGTCCAACACAATTCACTGTCCCATATTTTAGCAAAATCAGCTAATAAATAAGGCTTTTATGGTCCTAAGACCCTAAATCGTAGGATCGGTCTATATGGCAGATATATTCAAATCTGAACCGATCCAAGCCAAATTGATGAATAATGTCGAAGGGCCTAACGCAACTCTCTATCCCAAATTTCAACAAAATCGAATTATAAATGTGGCTTTTATGGGGATAAGACCCTAAGTCGGCCGATCGGTCTATATGGGGGCTATGTCAAGATATAGTCCGATATAGCCCATCTTCGAACTTAACCTGCTTATGGACAAAAAAAGAATTTGTGCAAAGTTTCAGCTTAATATCTCTATTTTTAAAGACTGTAGCGTGATTTCAACAGACAGACGGAAGGACATGTCTAGATCGTCTTAGATTTTTACGCTGATCAAGAATATATATACTTTATAGGGTCGAAAATGGATACTTCGATGTGCTGCAAACGGAATGACAAAATGAATATACCCCATCCTTCGGTGGTGGTTATAAAAAGTAATTGCTATTTTACTATCCCGCGATTTAACCTTCTCTGATAAACATTACTCGGAGAATATTGGGGAAATTGTGTCCGGGTCGAAAATTATTAAGGCAATCACCAGGACCTGATGATATATCACCGGTTAGCTCCTTGGCTGTGGGATGGAGAGACACATAATGGCGAAAGATTTTTGTTTTATTTTCTGTCATCCCTTATGCGGAAACAAATTTGATTTTTATGCGAATCATGGGTAGACTTTTATCCACCGTAGTTCATCGGAAGATAAAGTGTTTTAGATTAAAATCATTTCTGCAGTGGCTTTTTGCCTAAAACATTCCTCAGTGGAGGTTAATTCACTCTTCGCTTGCAAATGACATATACAAGATCTTAGACTCCCATTTTTGGAGTTCTAGTATAGTGGAAGATTTTCGATAGAAAGAAACCGAATCAGAATATAGTTTTAAGGATTCGCTTCCCTTGGAATCTCGAGATCTTGAGATTTAACACTCTGCGATTACTTTCTATTGAGCCACATGAAAGATAAGGTGTACAACAGCCCAGTGTCCATTCAAGACCTCAAGGATAGAATTCGTGAGGATATGGAGGACATAGGGTTGCAATTTTGCAATTTGGTTAAGCAAAATTTCATGAAAAGGATATGGCTTTGTAAGCGTGGCTATTTGACTGATGTTCTTTTTCGTTATTCTCGGCATACTATCCCCTTTATTATGAAATAAACATCCGATCTTTCATTGGAAAAAATTAAATTTTTCTTTTAATACCAAAATAACACCTCTTTTTGGAAAACGAAGTGGGCTACCGAAAGTGGTCTAGGCGTAAATACGTCCAAGACAGAAGTAGTTCTTTTCAGCAGGAGATGCAAGTTACCCACAGCGGCACATGTCTCCTTGGGAAGAGAAAATGTTTCATTTAGTAAATCAAAATTTTTTTTCGAGATTATTTTTTAGTATTAAGAGCGCACAACAAGCCGATTACTTCCTTAGGTGGCTTAGGTGTATGTCTATTGTGACATGGAGCAGATTAATATCTGCACCCTCTTTTCAACCTCACCTAACCAAACCTACGGAAAGACCAAAATACCTGGGTGCTTTGCTGGATAGAAAATTGAACTTCAAATCCAACATTTTGAAAAGGGCAAGCAGGCAACTCTTGTTGGCACACTCTGTAGTTGGCACATTCGGTTTTGTCTCCTTTCTTGTGTACGGGACATAGTATGCTGAGGTTCCAATCATCGGGTATGCGTTCTTCTAGCCAGATTGCGCAGAAAAGCTGATGCATACGCCTTATCAGCGTGTCGCCTCCGGTCTTAAATAGTTCAGCGAGTAACCCGTCGGCACCTGCTGCCTTGTTGTTCTTTAGTTGGGTCACTGCTACTTGGACCTCTTTCTGACTAGGAGGTAAACATTCTATACCATCATCAGTGATTGGTTCCGCGGTATCCTCTTCGCCGCCAACGTCGGACACTAGCAGTTGGGTAAAATGTTCTTTCCATATTGTCAGCATGTTATCTGTGTCAGTTACCAGATTTCCTTCTTTGTCTCTGCAGGAGGATGTGCCTGCATCAAGGCCATCGGTTTGATGTTTAATTCTTTGGTAGAATTTCCGGACTACATTATGACTCCGGTACATCTCAATTCGCTCACACTCACGTCTATCCATTTCCTTTGAAAACATTAAGATTTCTGAATTTTAAAACCAATCACTCCACCGGTGTATCCCTCTTTGTGCTCAAGTGTATTTGACGTGGAGAATTATCTTTGAGAAATAGTGAGCGAGCTGATTCGAAGAAACTCATTTTGAATGTTTTTGAGTGATTAGATAACAAGACACACACATGCCATGGCTATGATCAATTGCATTTGCTCAATCGATTCACGTGATTGGTGTGAAGCATTGGAGAGCACAGAGAGTTAAAGCTAGACACCGAGAAATGAAGAAAGCGCCACTAACCCCCAACCACGAGACCCACCATGCAAACTCCTACACGCAGAAGGCAAGAGAGTGTTTTTTGCGGCTAAATGCAAACATTTAATTAGTCCGATGTGTTGCTCCAAAGAGTTGATCGTGCTTTTCGTTCAGTAAAATAGAGTGTAAATGAAAGCGAATCGTGTTACGGGTTTCGGTGTTGTTTTCATTGAAAAAATAAATAAATAATTGTAGGAGCACCATTGGAAAATCAAAATGAAAATACGTAAAAATGTGCTGCCAAGACGAATCGTCGACTGGCTTTGTTTCCTATTGATTGGAGTATTTTTGCCAATTGTCTTCATTTTCGAAATGATCGTTGTGTTGCCGGCATTCCATGAGCCGGGAGGTTTTTGGCACACATTCACCTTTACGATTGCAATGTTTCTGATATTCAACATTAAGGGGAACTTCTTGGCCTGTCTGATGATTGATACTAGCGTAGATTGTAAGTATGCGCCAGACAAAGAGCAGCTGATTTTCTACAATTTGGTGTTTATTAACGAATAACTTACCATATGGAACAGGTACAGAGCAATCTACGATGGCATGTCATGCATTATGTGTGAGAACAACAACAAAACATGCTTTTAGAAAAGCTAAAGCTTTCGTTAAAAGCTTTTAACATTAAACAAGTTAGAATAGTTAGCAGGGTCTATTCGACTTGTATTGACCCTTCACTAATTATTGTAAAGAGTAAGCACATCAAAGTGTCTCTTTATCCTCAATGCTGAAAAAGTCTGTTCATACGGGACGCTTTGATTTCATAGTGTCTTATGTGCCGACAGGTTCCAGTAAAATAAAGCGGCAAAGAAAAATTTTTGCGCTTCAACTGATCTACACTCAGAGAAATTTGTTAGTAAAAGCAGCAAAAATTTTTGATGCAACAAAACTAAATTCTGCTAAACTATTTTTTAGATGTTCAAAAATTTATTCTGTCCAGTATTTTGAGCGGAGTGCTGTGAAACTCCATATAAAAAAACGTCGGCGAAACATTGGCTGAAAACAGGCGGAAAAGTAGTACTCTGTTTAAAGTAAGGAAAATGGCAAAAAAAAACTATTTTAGTGGCAACACTTGAAACTATTGCTAGCATCATTTTAGTTTGTTTTATTGGTTTCTATGGTTCCTTTTTCTTTATACATTTGAGAAAAAATATATAAAATAGAGAAAACAATAAGTGCAGATTAAGAAACGTATTTTGGTATGGGAACAAATATATTTGATTACTGTCAAATTCCGCTCGCGAAATAATTAAAAAGCTATTCCAAAAGCAGAATAGAACACAAACCTTTAGATGGCCAACAATTTTTAATTTTAAATCAGCAGACAGTGTTTGCTCATATCAGCAAACTTATTTTTCTGGGTGTATATGAATAAAAGGATATTGGACTCATAGAAAAAAGTTTGCTGAAAATAGCAAACACTGTCTGCTGAATATTAGCAGTTAAGTATGCTGCTATTATAACAGTAGTTCTGGCAGTACAGCAGTAATTCTGCAATTCCAGAGCAGCATGCTGTCTGCTGAAAATTCTGTTGTCAACTGAAAATGACTGCCGCTTAGTTATGAAGGGGATGTTGGAAGAAGAAATAAACTACAAATATAAATGTGTTTCTCAGTGGATGTTTATGATCACCACTGAATGTATACATTCCATAATATTTTTTCTTTAAATTTTTAATTTTAGAAACAAAAGGCCATGCCAGTCATGTACACATTAGTAGAGCAATAACAAACAAGTAAAAGCGGCCGGGCCGAATCTTATATACCCTCCACCATGGATCGCATTTGTGAAGTTCCTTGATTTACTTTTTTAAATATATTGGGTTGCCCAAAAAGTAATTGCGGATTTTTTAAAAGAAACTAAATGCATTTTTAATAAAACTTAGAATGAATTTTAATCAAATATACTTTTTTTACACTTTTTTTCTAAAGCAAGCTAAAAGTAACAGCTGATAACTGACAGAAGAAAGAAAGCAATTACAGAGTCACAAGCTGTGAAAAAATTTGTCAACGCCGACTATAAGAAAAATCCGCAATTACTTTTTGGGCAACCCAATATATGAGCTATATCAAGTTATTTACCGATATGGACCGTAGTTGTTATGCCGTACAAGTCATATAAAAATATCATCTCCAAAATTTCAAGCAAATCGAGTAATAATTGGGACTTGAAGAGGCTCAGAAAGTCAAATTGGGAGATCGGTTTATATGGCAGCTATGTCAGTTCATTAACCGATAGGCCATAGGCCATTAGGCACAGTTATTGGAAGTCATGCCAAAACGACACATGCAAAATTTCTGCCAAATTGGATATGAATTGCGCCGTCTAGGACTCAATAAGTCAAATCAGATAATCGATTTATATGGCGGCTATATTAGGTTATAGACTGATTTAGACGATACTTGGCACAGTTGTTGGAAGCTATGCTAAACCGATATGTGCCAAATTAGATAAGAATCGCGCTCTCTAGAGGCTCATGAAGTATAATCGAGAGATCGGTTTATATGGCAGTTATATCAGAATATGGACTGACTCACCCATACTTGACACAGTTTTTGGAAGTCATAATAAATCGATATGTGCAAAATTTCAGCCAAATCGAATTGGATTTGCGCCCTCTAGAGGCTCAAGAAGTCAAGACCCAAGATCGGTTTTTATGACATTGATATAGCAAACATGGACCTATATGGCCGATATCAAGCGCCTTCTTCTTCCAAAGTTTATGTGCTTTCGACAGACGGACGGACATAACTAGATCGGCTTAAAATGTCATGAAGATCGCGAATATATACAAAAGTGTTACAAAACGAATGACGAAATTAGTATATCCCCATCTTACGGTGGAGGGCATAAAAATGTGGTCTAGCTCAGCCACATTTCGAAATTTATACCAATGGATGGATCAGGTAGCTTCTTTACAGTAATTTTCCACAAATTAAAATTATCTCTTCCAACAAAAAAAAATGCCTAAAGTAATTAAAACAATTTACAAGCAAACATAAACAAGTAAAAACGTTGTTTATGTAAGAAGTCAAGATCCGAAATCGGTTTATATGGCAGCGTTTTGAACTATATTTGACAGAGTTGATGGAAACCATAACAAAACACGTCATGCAAAATTTCAGCCTCTAGAGGGCGCAAGATCTGTTTATATGGCAGCTGTATCAAAACATGGACCGATATGGCCCATTTACAATTCCAACCAACCTAAACTAATAAGAAAAATTTCAATCGGCTAGCCTTACTCCTTGGAAAGTTAGCGTGGTTTCGACAGACAGACGGACGGATATGACTAGATCGATTTAAAATGTCATGACGATCAAGAATATATATACTTTATAGGGTACCATTTCAATATTTCGAGGAGTTACAAACAGAATGACTAAATTAGTATACCCCCATTCTATGGTGTAGGGTATAAAAATAGTACACATTTTTGTCAGTAGATTTTGTTCTTAATGCAGCAGATTTTGAGTGCTGATTTAGCTGACCCAAATGTGTGTTAATACAGCAGCCCTATGTTTGCTGAAACAGCAGTAATGTCTGCTTTCCCATTTCAGCTGGTTTGAATAACAAATTTGTTTGAGTGTGTTACCGATTAGGCACCCAATTTCATTTAACTGATGTGGAGTTTAGTTTCAACTTTCATTGGGACTAGAGCGCGCACTTACATATGACACTCAACGAAATTTGTTATTCAAAGCAGCAAAAATTTTTGCTAAAATAACAGTTTTTGTTTTCTGAAAAAGGGAAAGCAGACATTATTGCTGTTTAAGTAAACATAGTGCTGCTGTTTTAGCAAACATTTCCTACTACTGTTTCAACTTACAAAATCTACTGTTTTCAATACAAAAAAAATCAATTTGTGGCTTTGTTTGTTTGTATGTATGTTCCATATAGACTAAAAAGGCTGAACCAATTTTTTGAAATTTTCACAGATAGTACAGAATCCATTACTGGTGACAGTCAGTGACTCTAGATGGTAAAATATGTTTCTCGTCTTCTATAATTTAGACATACAGTGTTGCGCTGTTTCCGAGGAGGAGTGTAATGTGAAAAGGTTAAGAAGTTCCCTTATGGCAAACCCAGCTGGCGTCAGAATTGCGAGACTGTGTTTTGAAAACGTATGCAACTGGTGTGACTTTCACCACTGTTCCAAAGTGACAATGGCATCGATATGCAGTTGCTGCGAAGTGCGAAAAAGACTGATTAATTTAGTAAAGAAAGGAAAAAATGAGAATAAGCAATAACTTTTAACAAAAATATTTACATGACTGCAAACTCGTGGTGTTACTTATTTGCTAAGACATTGTAATGCCAAGATGGTCAAGTGGAGGGTATAAAAATGCTATATGTGCAATTTAATCCAATAAATATATAGATACTAGCTGAATCCGCACTTTCATTAACACCATGCGAAAAATTTATTAATTCCATATGTATCTGCCCAGAATAATTTGTTTTCATAAACACAAACACTATACCCATTATTTGTACACCATATAGCCATGATTGCCAAATTTTCCCATTTAGGGAGGGGTTTTGAAGTCCCATATTGTCATGACTTCCCCCTTCCAATATCGATAAATTGTATAGCCTAATGCTTCTACCTCCGAATACCTTTCATTTGAGTCCTATATTGTCATTATTGTCCAATATTTCTATTTGAGACGGATTTTGGCCGAGGCGGCCCCTACGTACCTGGCCGCTATGGTTATTATCAAATACGAATAGGTTTCATTCATCACATCGGTTCACTTTTATTTTTGCGTGGTGCTTTTGGGGTAAAGGGAAGGGTCCGCCTCCTAACGATATCAACAAATTCTATAGCCTATTGCTCCTTTCAGACCGTATTCGTAATCTACTCCGTAATAACTTTTATTTGAGTCCTATATTGGTATTATCGTCCAATATGCCTATTTGAGAGGGTTTTGGGTCGGGCCCCCTAGGTACCTAAACACAATTTTTATTATCAAATTAATACTCAACTCCCAAATACCTTTCATTGTCCCGATCGGTCCACTTTTATTTTTGGGTGGTGTTTTTGGGGTAAGAGGTCCACTTTTATTTTTGCGTAGTGCTTTTGGGATAAGGGGGAGGGTCGGCCCCTTACAATATCCACTAATTCTTTAGCCTATTCCTCCTTCCACACCATTTTCGTAATCTTCTCCCTAATACCTTTCATTTGAGTCCTATATTGTCATTATCGTCCAATATGCCTATTTGAGGGGGTTTTGGGGTCGGGGCAGCCCCCTAGGTATCTGGATCCAATTTTTAATATCAAGCTAGTACTCTACTCTCGAATAACTTTAATTTGAGTCCCGATCGGTTCACTTTTATTTTTGGGTAGTGCTTTTGGGGTAAGGGGGAGGGTCCCTCCACTATAGGATGTGAGTATACTAATTTCGTCATTCCGTTTGTAACACCTCAAAATATTCGTCCAAGACCCCATAAAGTATATATATTCTTAATCTTCATGACATTTTAGGTCGATGTAGCCATGTCCGTCCGTGTGTTGAAAGCACTCAAACTTTCGAAGGTGTAAAGCTACAAATACTTCCTATTAGTGTAGGTCAGTTGGGATTTTAAATGGGCCAAATAGGCCCATGTTTTGATATAGCTGCCATATAAACCGATCTTGGGTCTTGACTTATTGAGCTGCAATTCTTATCCTATTTGGCTAGGTGTTTTGTTATGATTTCCAACAACTGTGTTAAGTGTAGTCATATACACCGATCTGGGGTCTTGACTTCTTCAGCCTCTGGAGGGCGCAATTCATATCTGATTTGGCTGAAATTTTGCATGAGGTGTTTCGTTATGACTTCTAATAACTATGTTAAGTATGGTTAAAATCGGTCCATAACCTGATATGGCTGCCATATAAATAGGTCTGGGATCTTGACTCCTAGAGCCTCTAGGGGTAGCAATTTATATCCGATTTAGTTTAAATTTTGTACAACGACTTCTCTCATGACCTTCAATATACCTGTCAATTATTGTATGAATCGGTCTATTACCTGATACAGCTCCTATATAAACCGATTTCCATATTATACTTCTTGAGCCCCTAAAAGCCACAATTTTTAGTCGAATTGGCTGAAATTTTGCACAACTACTTCTACTATGGTCTCCAACATTCCGTTCAATTATGGTTCGAAGCAGACGATAACTTGATATTATAGCTCCAATATCATAGCAATTTTTTCCTTTTATCATATGTTTGCCTAAAAAGAGATACCGGGAAAAGAACTCGACAAATGCGATCCATGGTGGAGGGTATATAAGATTCGGCACGGTCGAACTAAGCACGCTTTTACTTGTTATATATAAGGAAAAAATTATCTTACCAAAGTTATTTTGCTGTTCATTTTGCAGTGTTTTATTCAACCATCACCATTGTTTCTTAACTTAAAATTGTTGATATGTAATTTGTTTTTATTTTCTAGTTGCTTCCTTGAAAACTCCACCAAATGCCGAATCTATGGGATGGCGCCATTGCAAGAAATGTGATCGCTTAGCTCCTCCGCGCAGCTGGCACTGTTCGATTTGTAAATGTTGCATTCTGAAGCGAGACCACCATTGTCTCTTTGTGGGCTGTTGCGTGGGCCATCGGAATCATCGCTACTTCATGATGTTCGTGGTATTCCTGTTTATTGGGGCCACATATGCTTTCGTTTATAACTCACTGTTTTTGTGGGTGGTCAATGCCCGGATCTATCGAAACTTCTTGTCACTTCTAAAAATGACCTGTCCATTGCTGATGACAGTCAGTGGCTCCATATGGCAAAATATGTTTCTGGTCTTCTACAATTTAAACATACTAGCCGTAGTATACAGTGTGGTACTATTGTGGTATCATGGGCCTGGCCTCTTCCGAGGGGGAGTGTGCTATGAAAAGGATAAGAATTTCCCTTATGGCAAATCCAGTTGGCGTCAGAATTTCGAGACTGTGTTTGGAAAACGTATGCATCTGGTGTGGCTTTCGCCATTGTTCCAAAGCGAATTGCCTGACAATGGCATCGATTGGCAGTTGCTGAAAAGTGCTAAAAAGACTGATAAATTAAGTAAAGAAAGGAAAAAAGGAGAATAAACAATAAATTTTAACAAAAATATTTACATGACTGTAAACTCGTGGTGTTACTTATTTGCTTGGCGTAAACTACGTGGCGTAGTGTGGTTTTTGTGGTCACGCTGCATTGATTGGTAAAAACTACAATTGACACTTACAATACCCTTTTGTTGGTGAAGGGTTTTGAAAACAATCAGTTATGTAATGTTGACATTGTATAAAAAATTTATGAAAGTTAAGATCAAAAAAAAAAAGTAAAAAGGCGTTAAGTTCGGCCAGGCCGAATGCATACCTTATGCCCCATAGCAGCTATATCGAAATATGTTCCGATTTTGACCAAATACTAATAAGTACAAGTCAAAAAGATTTTGATCTTTTTAGTAGCTACAGCGGTCAAAAAAAGTATTCATCATTCAATGTTTTTTTTTTTAATAAGTCTACAAAAGACAATTGGAATAAAAACATATTAAACTAATGATGCAGTAGTGCTTGTGTGATATATATGTACACAATTTCATTGTTTTTAAAGAAAAAAATAGTATTTATTGGAACAAAAAGGGCCATTTTGCAGCTGAACACAAAAAATTAAACAAAAAAAGTATTCATCATTGCAAAAAAACAAAAAAATAAATAACATAATTTAAAAAAATTAATACTTTGTTATTCGACCACCGCGTCTTATAACTTCTTTTAAACGGTTTGACATCGATTGGACTAATTTAGCGGTTATATTTTGGTCTATATTAGTCCATTCCTTCATTATCACCTGTTGCATTTGACTCTTGCTCGAAAAATTGCGCGTTCTCAATTTGCGTTCGAGATGTTCCCAAAGATGTTCAATTGGGTTCAAGTCGGGACTTTGAGGAGGAGTTTTAATGACTTTGGGGCAGTTATACAGCATCCACATCTTGGTATTTAAAGCAGAATGTTTGGGGTCATTATCTTGATAATATTGAAAGTTATTACCAAGCCCAAGTTTTACAGCACTATCTTTTAAATTCCTCTTTAAAATGTCAATGTAATACTTATGATCCATTACTCCATTAATAATTTCAAGATTTCCCGCTCCTGAAGCCGCCATACACCCCCAAACCATTAAACCACCTCCACCATGTTTTACAGTAGCAACTGTGTTTCGTTCTTCAAGCTCTGTATTTGGTTTTCTGTACACTATGACCTTTCCATCGCACCCAAAAAGATTAAACTTGCTCTCGTCTGCAAAAATTACTGTTTTCCAAAATGATTCGGGCTGTTTTACATACATTTTTGCGAAGTTTAGCCTTTTCACTCGGTTTATTTTATTTATAAAGGGCTTCTTACGTGCAGTTCTTCCTCTGTAACTATGCCTTTTGAGTGTATTTCGAATTGTTTGTGTAGTAACTTCCTTCCCTAAATATTCCATAGTGTTTTTACGAAGAATGGTCGCATTTGTCTTCGGAGTTTTCTGAACTTGCCGCACTAGCCAACGCACATCTCCAACTGAAAGTGCTTTTGGTCGACCAGATCTTGGTTTATTGTCAACAGTTTTCGTTTCTGTCCACTTTCTAATGATGGATTGTATAGTAGATCGTGGTCTATTTAATATTTCACTGATAGTTTTTTGAGTTAAACCATTCCTGTGGTGTTTTATTATCAAAACTTTTACCTCATCAGAAACCTCGTTTTGCTTACGACCCATTTTGACAAAAACTATATTTTCAATGAAATTAAATATTTGCTGTCAAGGGCAAAGCCTCCTTTACTAAATAAAACAGAAAAGGGGGATTCCCAAATAATATTTGAATTTGACTTTGATGATAGCACATCAATGATGAATACTTTTTTTGTTCTGTTTTTGGTGTTATTATATAAAATTGCATTTTTTGCGCTAATTAAATTTATTTTTTGAATTTATTTTAAAACATATTACGAAAAATAAACTATTGCATAAAACTGCATTATTTGTTTACTTTAAATTTTCTTCAATTACCCAAAATAAGTGAATTTATTATCAATTTTGCTAATGATGAATACTTTTTTTGACCGCTGTATATCTAAAAATAAATCGATCTGAACCATATTCGTCACGGATGTCGAAAAGCCGAACATAAGTCACTGTGTCAAATTTCAGTGAAATCGGCGCCTTTTATGGGGCCAAGACTTTAAATCGAAATATCGGTCTATATGGCGGCTATATTCAAATCTGGACCGGCCTATTATGGCCCCAAAACCTTAGATCGAGAGATAGGTCTATATGGCAGCTATATGCAAATCTTGATCGATCTGAGCCAAATTGCAGAAGCATGTCGAAGGGCTTAAATTAACTCACTGTTCCAAATTTCGGCGACATCGGACAATAATTGCGCCTTTTATGGGCTCAAAGCTTTTAATCGAGAGATCGGTCTATATGGTCCATGCTATATCCAAATCTGAACCGATCTGGGCCATATTGCAAAAGTATGTCGAGGGTCTTAATTTAACTCACTGTCCCAAATTTCGGCGACATAGGACAATAATTACGCCTTTTATAGGCCCAAAGCCCTAAATCGAGAGATCGGTCTATATACAAATCTGGACCGATCTGAGCCAAATTTTAGAAGGATGTTTAGGTACAAATCACAACTCACTGTTCCAAATTTCAGCAAAATCGGATAATAAATATGGCATTTATGGGCCTAAGACGGCGGATCGGTCTATATGGCAGCTATATCCAAATCTGGACCGATTCGAGCCAAGTTGTAGAAGGATGTTGAAGGGCTTAATTTAACTCTTTTTCACTTAATTCTAGCACGAACACAATGGACCAGAGGTCTTGAGTGAAGCGGTTGCTAACTGTGGTTGCCAGTCGCATGTCCTTTAATCTAACCTAACCTTCTAAGATAATCTGGATCGTCCTTAGGCCATTTCACATTTCCTGCCTGGCTGTCTGAGAATATATTTTACCGCAATGACTTAAGCTAGAATGAAAAGAGGGAGCGGTTATAAATTTGCCGCTGTGGACATACATAGTAATCAGCTTGCTGTGTGCTTTAAATACTAGGAAGTAACCTCAAAAAAAAAACAAAATCCCTAATTGTTTTCCATAACACGCACCTTAATCGGTTCATGTCTGGTATTGTGTCCCCTCCTTAGTGCCGATGTCTGTTAGCCGCGAAAGTCGGGAAATCACATAGGAAATGCTCCAACGTCTCATCAACTTCTGCACATGCCCTACACACGCTATCACTTGCCACGTCGATTTTGTATAAGTGAGCTCATAGCCCTATGTGTTCTGTTATGATACCGACAGCTATACTGAACTCTTTTTTTCTTCCTTTCAGTAAGAGTCCTATAGGATGTTTGCCGTTCTACCGACCGTTATGCTTTTCCATAGTGTTGCATGTGCGTTCGTCGCCCACGCCCTTAACTCAGACTGCGTCGACCTGAAATGCTTCGGGTTAATCAAGTTTATGGACGGCAGTCCTCTGGCATTCACTGCCAAATTGTTTGCTCTTTCTTTCCCCCTTACTATTTATGACTATTCATGACCTTAACGTCCTTGTTGGACGTGACCTTAACGTCCTTGTTGTTAATGCTCTGATGGCTAGTTTACTGTCCGTAAAGATGTTTACACGCGACGTCCTCGGGTTAGCAACACACCACCTCACACATTCCGCCCGTATCTCTGCCTACAGGCTTAGTTATAATGCTTTAATAATATAAATAAACCAACTGGGAAACGATTAAGGAGTTTTCCCCCTAATAAAAGACGTACTATAACAAAGAATTTTAACCAGTAAAAAAACTCTGGCATTCAGTTTAATTGATGACAGAGTATGTTTTCTATTTTACATGATCATCAAACATTTATTTTCATTCTGCAATAAATAGACAGAGACTGTCGCTTGCTCAGTTGATCGGAGATAGCATCGTTCTTCATATAAAATAAGAAAGGAAATCCGCTTATAGTACATATATAACATGCTTAGTGGATGTGTATTTACCCATCGCTTGTCTAGACGCTTTTACGTTTTCATTGAAAAAAGCTTAATAGTCTTATAAACTAAAAATATATTCATAATAACTTGTCTCGACATCTTTCTTTGCACATATAAATATATTTTAAAGAATTTTTGTTTCCACCATTTTTTGTCGTACAGTGTGATCACCCCATGAATAGAAAGCTATATATACAAAAGCTGCCTAACATGTTTTGCTGTCATTCTGACACTCCGCGTATTCGATATACATTTACAGTTATTTACAAGAGGAAGGAAATGGGTGTATACTGAAAATAAACATAAACAGGACACAAAAATAGCAACGGAAACCGGCCGGTCTAAAATGAAAGCGTAAATAAATTCATTCACAAATATTAATAAATTGTGGAGCCAGTTAAAAGGAATTGCTTTAATATGTTGAAATATCGCTCAATAATTCGGGACATGCCGCGCACCATATCTGATCTGGGTTGTGTTGGTTTCGTTATCATTTTCATTCCTCTATGCTTTGTTTTCCAATTATGTGTGGTGCTGCCTGTATTCCATGAACCATACAGTCTGATGTTTATATTGACTTGGACGGGTGGAATATTTGTGGTTTTTCAAATTGCTGGAAACTTTTTAGCTTGTATGTTAGTGGATACTAGCATAAGAGGTGAGTATGTGTTTTGTGTGTGAGCGTGTATGTATGTATATTGAATTGTAATGAAATATTCATGTTGTGTTTATGGATTTGTTTAAAAGAAAAATCCAATTGCCATAGACTTTGAGGTAGTCAAATGTGTAAAAAATTGTTGGAAGTTTTATTTTAGATTTTTCCAAATATTTCGGTAAACGGATTGGTAAATGTGGTAGTCCTTCCTTACACATTTTTAAAAAAAATTTAAGTGTTTATTTTTTTTTAGTTTTTGTATTCTGTTTGCAATCGCAAATTTGCCATGAACATTTCAATTAGGAACAGCGGCAAATTATTCACATATCAATGAGTACTGTACGATTCCAATTTTGCCATAGGCGGGCAAACATTGTAACCTCTGCGCTACGGTGGCCTCCATTGATTGAGCAAGCACGTTCCGGGCCAAAGGACCCATCACCGCGGCAACATGATGGCCATTGGTTATTTAAAGGCGGCAATAACTCGCCTTGTCATATCGAGCATCATTGACACACAGTATTTAGGCAAGAACCGGTACCACCCTGCCTCTGACTGAAACTCTCCGCTCGAAACCGCTGATTGTGCGCGACTGCAATTGCAGCTACTCCGTATGGAGCATTCCACTATCAGCAACCTGTGGACGCGCCCGGTAGCTCGCAGCTAAGCTTATCGTGATAGCAGTGAACAATACACAGATCGGAGCTCAAAGTTCCAGCTTGTGTGGTGCTCCTGGTTATTCCGTGTCTTACCAACATGCTGTAGAGCAACACCTCTGTATAGAAAAGTTTTATATGTCTGAAATATGTATTTACAAATGTCGTCGACCTTAGCGAGAGGATAACCATCGCCGAACAATGTTTTTGATGTTCATAGTCGGAGTTGGTCCGCAAGAGTTAGGTAACATGGGGTCTACATTTATAGCTCACATATATATTTCATTACATTCGAGAGCCGATTTTCGGGATTCGTTTTCCCGGGTCTTTAAAGATGGCCCAAGACTCTTTGGACTGGATTGGGGGTATACTCCGAGACATTGCTGTTTGGGGGTTTACTCGGTATGACTTTCGCCAAAACCATCACTCCAAGAGAATTTCTGGTCAGGAATTTTTCGTCATCAAATCTCAGAGTCAAGGTTAGGTTAAAAGACACGCTAACCTTAGTTGCTAGCCTCTTCCCTCGAAAACCCTTTGTCCATCGTGTTTGTCCTAGAAAAAGATGGAATTAGAGTGAGATGAAACCATACGCGATCCAAGGACAGTAAAGTGAAGTGCATGGCAGAGTGTTTGGAATCTCCATATAGACTTCAGGCTCACGACTTGGATTCCCGAACACCATGGTATTTTGGAAAAATAGAAGGCGAACGAATATGCCAATAATGGCTCCTTTTTGAGAGCGAATCAGTCGCCCGACTCGCATATGTGCATCTTGTTGATAAGGTGGGAATCTGTTCATTTATGCCGAACTGCCTGTACACTTCGGCCCACCGTCGACAGAATGAGGACGAAAGAGCTGCCGACCTTTGATTAGAGGTCACAGAGTACTTAAAGGTTGTTTCATTTGTACTAAAAACGCATTAAAAATGCAACTCTGCAAACAAATTCCATAAAACCGACGCGCAAGAGTTAAGAATTTTCAACTTTGACGATTGTACCCGTGCGTCATTCTGTGTTGCCATACGTGAAGTGGTGTTTTTAGGCGTCAAAGTTAAGAATTGTTTGACTTTTGTGCCAAGGCAAAACATTTAAAGGTGGTCTCATTTGTACAGCAACCACAAATCATATGGTGCAATCCGCCATCAACCTGATCGACATTTTGCCAACACACACAAAGAAATTTGGGTGCGAGTGTGCATTCGAGTGCACACATGAGCAGAGAATATGCGAGTAAGAAGATAACAACAAAGCGAATGCAAACAAAAATCTGACATCTTAATACCGTCAAACCTGGCAGGCTGTTAACAGCTGTTTGCGTGAGACTACCTACTTAAATCCATTCTTGCTTTTGTGTTTTGTTTTGTGGGATTTGTTTGCAGAGATGCAATTTTAATGCGCCCGCGTAGTATGTAACTCACCCTAAAGTGTGCGTACATGATCAGAGAGTGAGAAAGAAGATAACAACAAAGAGACTGCAAATATTTACAGCTGTTCGCGTGATACAACCTTTAAGTGATTCAGCCATGATGAGTACTATTACAGGGGATATGACCGGAAACTGTACGATAGACAGTATGGCTGCCCACGTGGGAATCCCTCATAGTGATTATTGCGGAAGCTGCTGCGATGAGAAAGAAGAGATGATCGATTACTTGCTCTGATTATGTCTGGGTCTAAAGAGGCATAAGCTATTCCCTCTTAGGGTTTTTAGGGCGGGTTTTTCCCGATCTCGGCGACCTTGTAGACGCATCTTTGGAAAGTCTCTTGAAATTCATGGATAAGACGGGATCGTACCAACGAGGGACGCGACGAAATCTTACACACGCCGTCATGTATGCGTAGACAAGCAGGATCAATCGTTGGCACTCATCGTACACACTCAGATAAGAGCGGACTGATATTCCAGGGAAGCACACGCGTGAGGACCTGCCGGGTAGGCGCTTGCACCCGACACTCTTATTGTAATTTCTTCCTATATTTTCACATAATTCTCACTTTTTCTTTTCCTTTTCACCCACACAATGGTCCAGACTGGCTTCCGAGTCAACTCGCCAACCTACACCACATTTACGAAAGGACAAATTTTGTCAACACATTCTTTTTGAATACTAACTTTTTCTTTTGAAATCTTTGATTATTTTTAATTAAAAAAACTACATCGAATATAATTTATTCTTTACTTATTGCTCTTCTCCCCCACAGCTACGATACTTGTACCACCTCCTGAACCACAATTGCGTAAACTTTGGCGTTTCTGTTCGATATGTGAAGTTGTTGCTCCCATACGATCATGGCATTGTGACTCGTGCAAATGCTGCATTTTGAAAAGGGACCATCACTGTATTTTCACCGGCAACTGTGTGGGACATCGCAATCAACGTTACTTTCTGCTGTTCATCGTCTACGTCATTATAGGTTGCGCATACTGTTGTCTTTACAACTCTGTCTTCTTTTGGTATCTACGTTATGACATTTATTTCAATCTTAAAACAGGACTAAGTTTAATGTGTCCTTTTTTGGGATTCTTCTTTGACATGTCCTGGAACAATTTGTACCTACTGATCTATGAGCTGAGTTTCATTTGTCTGTTGTATGCTTTAATTCTATTGCTATTCCATATGCCCAACATTTTGAAGGGTTCCACGACGCATGAAAATCAAACATCAAAATACGATTGTGGTCGCCAGCAAAATTTGGAAATGGTCTTGGGGAAAAGTTGGCGTTGGGTATGGTTGGCGCCTTTTGTGAAGAGTGAGCTGCCCCATGATGGCATTCACTGGGAGACCTTGTTAAGGCATTCAAGTAAAAATCGTTAGACAAACGTTTTGGGTTACTGATTTGTAAAATAAATTTTTCAGTATTGAATTTCTTAGCTCTCTTAGTGAAGATTTATTATTGATGTACAAATACAATCGATTTTAATAAAATTTTTAATGTTAATTTATGTGTTTATATTTATTTTTCTTAAAACATTTGGTAACCTTGTGGTAGCAAAGGTGACCAAACATCAACACAATAGACAGCAAATGTTACTTCGAGAAGTATTGGCAAACCGAAAACCAGAGTGAGTTACAACTAAGAATGGAAGCTCGGTGGATTGAAGGGTTCTCTTCTTATCGAAATTTTCCTCTATTCAGACATCTCAGACGCCTACAATAATCCTGAATGACAAAAGACCTTGGCTGAAGAAAATTTCGACAAAACATGTGTACATCACCAGCTACCTTAGCTCCGGGACAGTTTCCTCTTCGATAAGGGAAGTGGCAGGGCTTTGGCCACCTGGTACGCCGGAACCAAGTCACGAGGTAACTATCTAGTCGCGATGGAGGGGCTTAAGCCCTGTTCTAGCCACTTGGAACTCTGACGTTTGTTGTTGTTGTTGTTGTAGCAGTGTGTTGTACACCGAGGCGGCAGCCCTTGTCGAAGAAGCATTCCATCGGCTCAATCCGGTACGTACAACCGGCTGCCATGGGATTGCGTGACGATTGTGGTGGGCCTCTCAACCATGGTCTGACCTTTGATGGCGAAACAGGATGACCAGAGGTTACCTTTTCGCAGCGGATGATTAATGGGTTCTTCCGTCGTGTATTGGATCATTCCCGAATCCCTCTGCTAGAGAAACAGGTTGATCGTACGCGCTGTAGGTAATTTAATGGGATCTTCTTCACTTATAAGACCGTCCCCGCTCGCTCCTGCTACAGATATTAGCGGCACGGCACGGGATAGCTGTGAGTACTACACAAGCTGGAACATTGAGGTTCGATCTGTGTGGTGTTCATTGCTGTCACGAGAAGCTTAGCTGCAAACTACCGGGCGCGTCCACAGGTTGCGGATAGCGGAATGCTCTAGCCGGAGTAGCTGTAATTGCAGTGGCGGACAATCATCGGTACCGAGTGGAGAGTCTCAGCCAGAGGTCGGGTGGCACCGGCTCTTGCACAAATACTGTGTGCCTACGATGCGAGTTATTGGCGCCTTTAAATAACCAATGGCCAATGGCCCGGAACGATCAGTCCTTTGTACTGGAACGAGTTTGCTCGCTTATAAGAGCTTGACGAGGATCGCCACCTCCACATGCAAATGTGGCTACAACAACAGATAGTAGCGATAATTTACTGTAAAAGTGTCCCGCCCAACTTGAGTCGGGGGCAACCGACTATATTCGATCGAAACAAGTAATAAATGGGCTATGCTGCGGTGGACCTTCTTTCCCCTACACTCTTGGTACCTAAAATGAATGAAGGCAATAAAAAGGGCAAAAACAACAAAAATACCCAATTCCATGGCAACCGGTTGTACGTACCGGATTGACCGGTATACACTGAGGCTGACGCCGTATAACACACTGCTACAACAACAACACCGATGATGATCGGTGGGAAAGAATTTTGTGCTGGTGAGACCACCAAGGTGATATCTCTACGTCCGCCTAGTCTTAGGATAAATTTGATGGTTCACTCCTTACAGTTTGTCAGTTATATAATGAGAATCCGATTTCACTCGATCACGCTATGAGTGAAACGCAAGGTGAGAGGTCACCCGTGATAGAGGAGCTTTAGGTGCAGAATAGGAAGCTACGGTAGTTTTTTTTTTTTTTTGTCAAATTCCTATGAACTAGACTTCTGGATAGTGCAGCGTCTTTCGAGGAGTTGGGGATTTTCGTGATTCCTAGGGCCTTGGATGTGATCCTGAGTAATTAGCGGCGGTACTCTTAGACTGGCACTATTTATGTGGACAGTCAGGCGGCGCTGAAGGCCCTGGCTGCGGATCACGTGAGGTCGAGGCTTGTCGGCAGATGCAACAAGCGGCCGAAGTTCTCCAGAACGTGCTGAAGAAGAGTGGCCTTGGATTTTTGGTGAGAGTCCCGATCGGCCACTGCACTTCCAGGTCGCTGACATGGTAAAGGGCTCGAGACGATGACAATTACTGCAGAACGGATGAGGAGGAGCTGGAAACGGTTGATCATCTGCCTTGTCAATGTCCCGCGATGACGAGGATAAGGTGTAGGACAATGGGAGAACACCTGTTCTCTTCACTGAGCTCTCTACAGTCTTTTGGCCTACGAGTCATTCTGGACTTCTGCAAGGGTCTGGGGTGACTAGTCAGTGAGACTTCTTTTCTCTACGCCGGCATTTTAATTTTCGAATGGCTTTTGGTCTCTAGTATGGTTCCTCTGATGATATGGAACCCAGCACAGCCTGCCAGTTTCTACATGATTCGGAGATATTGTTAAATTTTTGTCATTCCTAGGCCGTAAAATACCTCCTCCCGAAAAACGCGACACCAGTAAAAGACTATGTTGGACTCACTTATTCCTTAGAAATCTATAACAAGTTCTGCTCCGTTGCGACTGTCAAGCCTGCATCCTTCAGTGCATACCGAGGGTCCAGAAAAGGGTAGAGTGACTCTCTCATTCTCTCTAGGAGAAGGACGACCAAATCGCCAATGAGAAACTTCGGTGCAGTGGCAGCAATCTCAGGCAGTATTGAGAATGCAAACTTCGAGAGCATAACAATAGGTCAAACCACTGCAATAGATCGAACATCTACTAAAATAAAGAACCTATACAACGTCCACGCTTTAGCCCCAAAATCCTGTATATTGAGTTCCGAAAGGTGCACATCGCATTCAATTCCCTTTTGATCTTTATTTTGATATATCGTCAAAAGCTACGCCCTGGTATTTATACTCTCGAGAAAGAGAGCTCTACCCCGCTCTGGATCGATCCCCTGAAAAGCCAATAGCAGCGCCAATTCCATGGCAGCCGGCTGTTAGTACCGTGTGCAACACACTGATGAAACAACAACAAAAACCAGCTCACTCTCTCTGTGTTTATTCCAAGTCGACTGACAGTCACCTATTTAGACTGCTTCCAGAGCACCACCTGAGCAGCAATGTTTGTAATAGCAGGGAGAAATTTGACTCCCACGAAAAACAACGTCATCGAAGATGGAAACATCTTTCACCATTCTACACCTGAGGATAGTCCCACGCCATATAACCAACGTCATTAAGGTGGAAACCACAATAGAGGGGATAACAATTTGGATGCGGGACCGGAGGAGGAATTATAAATGAATTCCTTGGAATCAGGGAGTTGTATAGGTTTCTGCACGAGGGTAGCGTTTTTTAGGCACTGGAGGCGATGTCAATGCGGCACGGGATGACTGTGAGCGTCACACGGGCTAGAACTCTGAACCCGATTTGTGTGGTGTTCATCGTCGCCACCGAGCTACCGGGCGCATCCACAGGTAGCGGATAGTGGGATGCCTTTATACGGAGTAGCTCGATGGCTTAATATAAAAATGGTCTAACTCAATTTTTCTTGTTTATTCTGGAAGACAAATGTCAGATACACCTTGCCTCAAAATTTCAGATGTATACAATTGTAAATAACAGCTATAACGATTTCAAAATAGACCTGCCAAGTTTTTCTTTCACCTGTAAAGTGATAACAAATCGAGTTAGGATCTTTTTACGTTAAGCCATTAGGCTGCTACGCAGTATGCCGAGTGGCCTGTGCCACCTAAGTGCCTGTGATACTCAATATGACAAAGCTAGTTTTTGACGTCTTTAACTTTCCAAAAGCCATCACATTCCCGCTGCGATCGGCCCCATTTAACGGAACAAGACGCAGCGGCCCGATCAGATTGTCTCTATATATGTGGACAATTTTGTGGCGCCGAAGGCTCTGGCGTCGGGCCATGTGAGTTTAGGACTGGTTAGAAGATGCAAAGAGTTTGTTTTTAACCATGGGGAGGGCTGTCAGGCTCTACTGGATACCGAGCCATCAAGGGGTCGCAGGGAACCAAGTGGCCGCCAAGCTGGTCAGGAATGGATAGCTTATTAGCACATATTGTATTGGGAATCAGTGAGCCAGCCTTTCTTGGCAGCATCTATGCCACCTACGATGACCAAGCGAATGAGGCGTGAGCTGATGCTGTGGATTGCAGGGTGACGAAGGACCTGTGGCTGAATATTTCACGGAACAGGACGACGCTTTTCCTAGGGCTGAGGAAGCATGTCTTGGGACTGCTCATAGTAGTCCTGAATGGTCATTACAATATCAGGGCATTGTTGTTGTTGTTATTGTAGCAGTGTGTTGTACACTGAGGCGGAAGCCCTTGCCGATGAAGAACTTTATCGGGTCAATCCAGTACGTACACCCGGCCGCCATGGGATTGTCATTGCAGGGTAGCGTTGGACGCAGGGAAAGAAAGACTTTTGCAGAGTATACGACGACGACGGAGAAGAGTTGGGGACATAGGGTAATGGGCGACAACCTCTTTCCGTGCCTGTACTTTTCGATCTAGTCATTCTGGAGTTCTGTAAAGGCCTGATTTAGGTAAGTTGATCATACTCTCATCTGTGAGAGCTTCTTCCCGGTCCACCTGGAACCCTACTTTTTTGTCTTGTGCTTTGGCTTCATTTTTCTTTTATTTTCGCTTACGTGTGTATCTATATCTCTTTTTGTCAGTCCCCCTTTTCTCTTTCCGCCCCTTCTCCGAGTGATGCGGGTAGCATTATAGGTTGCTAGTCGAATGCCATCCAATTTTACTTAACCCAGAGGAAATAAAATCACTCATTATGTTGTTCCACTAGTGACAATCTTACTACTAAAAGATGTTCTGATTACCTCTTTTAGCGAGGCGTTGATAATTCAGTTCTTTCGAATCATTGATGCATTCATGCAACCTAATCTCACTTTATTGAAACCCTCAAAAGGTTTCTCAAAGGTCTATAGTTGCTTGGGGTGATGTAGCCTGGTTTTCTAGACTAAGATGCCAGATCAGTTTTGTACGAGAAATCTGTGGGTGAATCTAATCTTGTATCCATGATTGACAAGAGGTTTTTTTGGAGTACGCTAAGAATTTGACAAAAATGGATTGTACAGCGTTTATATTCTTATATATCCTATCTTCTACTTCTGTTCCAAAAGATTTTATAAAAGATATTCGGTCCCCAGAGGGTAATTGCTACCGAGACAATAGTTATGTAAACATTTTCTGGTTGGCGAATATCAGAAAATAGCCGTTGGTGTTGCTAGAAGTTGAGATGTATAAGTATGGAAATCAGACCGCTGCATGTCGCAAATCTCATATACGAGCTTCATTTGTGTTTATATATGATTCTTTATTTCACATATATTTTTCGCAACAGCGAAAACAACATCGTTCGTTAAAATCTATCTTAAAATAATTACCAAAGAAAAAAAAAACAACTCCCATCACTTATTGCTTAAGAAAACTATCGCCCACCAGCGATTTCATTTTTGACATATGCACTTCGTTTAGAGTAAAGCCTTTATGAATACGTTGGGCCAAACTTAAGCCGTCCATGTGATTCTCCACGGCATACTGCAGACATTGCAATGCTTGACTAGGCGATTTATTCTCTATGGCAGCTTCAACATATTCCATAAGACAATTCTCTGATGGAGTACCAGGAATACGATGTTGATTTTTGTCAATGTTATTGAATACCTCCAATGCCTTTTCCCAATTGCCACCTCTTACCAAAAGAGTTAGAATGTCACCAATCATTTGGCCAGTAAAAGATAGTTTCTTGGCCCTACCCTCAGACTCTACAACTTTATTGTAGATGTCAAACGCAACTTTGGCAAATTGTTCGGGCAATTGCTCCTCAGACTTTTTGGTTAGATCGGGTTTATTTGAAAGCATTATTTTCAAGGTACGCAACAGCAGACTCTCGCGATTTATGTGATCGAATATGACCATATCGGACCACAAACGTGGCATTAGCTCGTAAGCTGCATTCACTTCAACCATTTTCAAAACTTCTTCCATAACTCCAGGTTCGGGAATATAGACATTGGGTACCAAGGTATCGTAAATTTCCAGGAATTCATCTATGGTGCATGTCTGACAGAGCAGGGCAAAATAATGCCTATAGTAAACGGATTCCTTGTATGTGTCACCAATCAAGTCAAAGTTATTGCCGGTATGTAGTAGATTGTCCACCTTTTTGGCCAATGAACGGTCATGCAGGTGGTTGCGACATACATCCATGGCTGTGGCAAAGAAATATGTATCTTTGGGATGTTGTATTTTAAATTCCTTGCCCTGAATCTCATTGAGTATGTCCACAATGACATGGGATACCGGGCCACGCTCGCGACAGAAAATTATCAGCACATAATAATATGAGCCCAAACTAAGTTCAACGTTGAGTTTTTTAAACTCAGCTAGAACTTGTAGGGCACACGTTCTACCCATTTTGTAATTGCCAAAAGTGCTGATGCATTCGAGTAGAGCATTCAAAGTGCCCAAATCTGGTTTCAATTGCTGCTGCTTCATTTGTTGCAATAATTCCTTGCATAATTCCCATTTTTGATCGGCTTTTTCTTTGAGGAAATTAACGTTGCTTAGTATCGAGTTGTATGTCGAGGTATCCAAGTGATGTTGCTTTTCTAAAGCCTCTTGGAAGAGAGCATAAGCCCGGTCGGCCTGAAATTAGAAAAATAGCGTTAGAATGGAAATATAAGTTTTGGACCACAAAACTTTACAAAAGAAGTCATGGCAATTTAATGAATGACTATCCCACAGAATGTACTTTCAAACCAGAATATAAAACTCGCTAGCGTGTTGCAAGTCGTAGCTCATTTTTTATGAATTTTATACAAGATTTAGCAACTAAGACAATATCAAAGTGAAATTATGAAGTATCATTTAGGCTGCCCGATGCCTGCTTTAGTAGTGACCTCGGTACATATGGCGCCGAAGCTTCCTCTACCCAATCAGAGGCTTAGGTCTGTCACAATGGCATCCGTTAAAACAACCTATAAACAGTCGACCTCCAATGCAGTATGGGGTTTTAAACCTGGATCGATCTAGGACTATTCCCTTTGTAGTAGTCACATTTGTATGTAGAGGTGACGATCCTCGTCAAGCTCCTGCAGGTGAGTAAACTCGTTCCGGTCCAAAGGACCGATCGCCACGGAAACATGGTGGTCATTGTTTATTTAAAGGCTCCAATAACTCGCAGTGTCATCTTGAGCATTATAGGTACTCAGTATTTATGCATGAGCCGGTGCCGCCCGGCCTCTTACTGAGACTCTCCGTTCGATACCGCTGATTGTCCGCGCCTACCGTTGTAGATACTGCGTATTGTGCATTCCAGTATCCGGAACCTGCGGACATGCCCGGTAGCTCGCAGCTAAACTTCTCGTGACAGCTATGAACACCACTCAGATCGGACCTCGATGTTTCAGACTGTGTGGTGATCACAGCTATACCATGCCGACGGCTATTCTTGGTCATGGACTACTCCCCTCCGCAAATCTGTGGCTACAACAACAATCAAATATAATGACGAACTAGTCCCATGGCAGTTGGTTGTACGTATCGTATTGACCCGATGGAGTCCTTTATCGGCAAGCGCTGCCGCCTCTATGTACATCATACGACTCCAGGGGCGTCATACGGTTGCAACACCAACTACATAATGTTAATCAACTAGCCAACGATTTGCATTTAAAATTTTTGGCTACCTTTTATTCTAACACAAAGGCTCTACATATTCTCACCTGATAATACTTTGCCATTCCTCGTATAACAGCCGCATATGCTTGGGTAGTCTTCGGTTCAATTTCATTAAAGATTTGCTCAGCCAATTCACCATCCTTCCAAGTTTTTGTCTGGCGTTGTTGTCCTTGGTTATTTTGTTTAAACCATCGTTCTTCATAATACTCCTCGGGCATGGGCTCCTGATGGTTGTAGAAACTCAATAATTCCAAAAGGCTTTGCTTGGTCTCAGCACTAATCTCTAAGCCTTTGGTTTTCATAAGATTGTAAACATAGACGGCATCTTGTAGTAGGGATCGCCTGATCAACGTTTCCAGAGTTTGTTGGGTAACTTCAGACTCTTCGGTGAAAACCATTTTGGGTGCAAAAGCTTCGATTGGTGGTTGTGCCTCTTGATGCTATCACAGAAAAAAGAAATCATGAATAGTAATTTAGCATAATTAAAGTATTTTGTACCATAAATAGGTTCCTATGTTCCTCTTTGATCCACTTGGCCGCTTTACGACCGGACTCTTGGGCCATGGCAAACGTACGTTTGCTAACATTTGAAGTGGGTATCAAAAAGGGATCGTCGTGGAATTTATAATGAGGAGCTGTAGGATCTCTACCAACAGTGGCGGACAGTGCCACCAGAATATCGGTGGAAGAGCGCTGAATGCGGTTGGGTATAACAATTTCTTCTTCGGCAGATTTTGCGGTAGATACGGCTGTTGATTTCATCATCCGCACATTGCAGTGCCGGCTAAGGTGCGGAAGACGTCTTGCCAAATGCATTTTCAAAGGTTTTTTGATAAAATATTAATTTTTTTATTGAAAAATGATTACAAAATCTTTCTGAACACACACCGCTAATGGAAAGAAAACAACAACGAACTTTTGGCAGCTGTCATATATTTGGGGAGGTTATGTTGTGAACAGCTGATTAGCAAAACTGAGTTGCCAGAGATTTATTTGTGGAATTTCAAGGGTGGTGAAATTATAGTGATGGATTATTCAAAGACTCTACGAATGTACAGTTGAACCTCGATTATCCGCATCGCTTGGGATTAAGCATAAAAGTTGGTCCTATATTCGCTTTTCGTGATATTTTTCGCCGATTGCTTTTTTTAGATAATAGATTTTAAAGTACTAAAAAACTTTCTGATTTCATTCAGTAGGACATTCCCTCATTACTTAGGGTAAAATTTTAATAAAATTGTTATTTTATCACAGTTATTTGTGTAGTGTTTCAAAAATGTAATCGCGAAAATATGGGTTTTTTACAGTTGAAGTTTTTCGCTATTACTTTTTGAAATACTACAAAAACCTCAATGAAAACGTAAACATAAATGTCCTATTGAATGAATACGATAATCCAATATCACGAGAGGTTAAGTGCCTGCAGGGTATCCAAGCAGAAAAAGAGGTTCACCCATAACCCTGTGTTTTCAATGACACAAATACAATAGTATGGAGTATGCCGTTGTCATCTTTTGTGTTTGCAGGTTTCTAATATTCAGTTTCCGTGCGGTGGCAGATCCGTTTGAACATGGCGAGGAAAGTACGATCTGCCACTGCACAGAAACTGTATATTGAAAAGATGCAAACACAACAGATGGCATACTTCACTCGACCGACCCAACTGCTTGATGACAGCACTCCTCCTTACGATGACATATGGTGCTGTGGCAAACCATTCATGGAAAATGCCTCGAAGTCCGTACTTAAGTAGCGGAAGCCTCCCCCGAGAAACCCATGGCACGATCAAGACTGTCGGGATGCTAATGAAGCCAAGAATACGGCATACGGAGCAACCTTCCATCTATCACAACATGATCAATTTGGATCTTCGAGTTGTGATCGGGTGCCAGCCATGTGACTTTGTGAATATTTTCATGTTGAACACCGGACGTTATCTCGGGGAGGCAACACCGGACGTTATCTCGGGGAGGCTAAACTTTCCGAATGTTAGTCCAAAGATGTCTTTCTTCCATATCTTCACCATAAAATCTCCCGGTGTCATTGGTGGGGCAGCGGTCATATTCTCTCTCTAGGCGCTGGTAAAAATATCCTTGATCTGCTCGCCCTTGCCTTCCGTCGGGGCATGGGCAGAAATAAAGCTGATGTTGAAGAATTTGGCTTTTATGCGGATTGTGGCAGACAAGGTGTTTCAGTCTACGACTAACCACAAACCTCGTGTTTTGGCAGCTATAGTATAGTTCGTCACCGTTTGGTGTTTTGTGAAGCCATTCCCGGTCCATCGCACTGCCTGTAAGGCGGTAGTATCTGCCTTGTACTTCTCCAATACATCCGCCAGCGCGTATACTGCACCTTCTCTATACAGAATGCGGACTTTTCAGGTGCAGATCCAAAAATCATGGTCCTTTTTTCGTTTGCGTGGGTCGTCAACGTTAGGGGCTCCGTTTGTACTATTTTTTTCTCATAGTGATTCCAAAAGTTTTTCCGGGGCGGGTTACTGGCCCAGCGCCCCACCAGCATGGGTTTTGTGAGATCACATGTATCCCACGTTGTCGCTTGCCTCTTGCTCCAAGATCCGACGCTCGCCTCCAGCCGCCCCCAACATGGGAACCGACGCTGATGTTGGCCATTGCGTATTTGAAGGCGCCAATAACTCGCCTTGTCATATCGAATATCACTCACTATTTAATTAAGAGCCAATGACAAATAACTCCTCACTGAGGCTCTCCTCTCGAAATCGCTGACTGCACGAAATATTGATTTGCGACCCCATAGAGTATATATATTCTTGATTGGCTTGATATTCTATTCCGACTCCCATCATCCGTGCCGAGTATGACCCGAATCGGTCTATAAACTAATATGCAAATTGCAAATTTTGCCTATGAATATTCCACTAAGGAACAGGGGCAAATTTCTCACATGTATCTGAGAGCGCTCTGATTTAAGTCCGAACGGCGTGCCGCAGTGCGACACCCCTTTGTAGAGAAGTTCTACATGGCATAGTACCTCACAAATGTTGCCAGCATTAGGAGGGGAACACCGCTGAAAATTTTTTCTAATGGTCCCGCCAGGATTCGAACCCAAGCGTTCAGCGTCATAGGCGGGCATGCTAACCTCTGCGCTACGGTGGCCTCCAACTGATATAGCCCCCTCTAAACCAATCCCCAGGTGTGACTTCTTGAGCCTCTAGACGCTTCAGATTTCATTTGATTTGGCTGAAATTTGGGCCAAAGGCTTCTGTTTGGAACTTCCGAACTTAGCAAATGATTGCCTGGATTAGCTCACATTCACATCGTAAAATGCGTCTGTTTTTCCATCAGAATATAAGTTTCTTTTTCCTTACCTTTCTTTCCATTTCACTACATGTTGGAGCTGGCCGATGACATTCCCGCATCTGTATTAGAGTACGAACTTGGAATACAAATTTCGCCCCAAGTGTACGGGGGTCCCCCATCCCCAAGAGATCTCTTTCACCGCTTTGGGCAACATGGGTATCAAATGAAAGGTATTTAAAAGTAGAGTACAAACCTGATATAAAAATGTATTCCTTGGTGTCTGAGAGGCCTCCATCCCCCCGATGGCAATAAGGTGTACAAATGATAGGTATTTGATAGTAGAAAACGTTTTGTTTTGGGGAAGTTTCGCTCGAAATTGGTTAAGAAGTTCGCTCGAAATTGATTGAAATTTAGGTATAGCTCCCATATATATATGTTCGTCCGATTTTCAGTAATAATGCAATAAAGTGCTCATTTGTTAACCGATTCTCTCGAAATTTGGCAGAAAGGATTTTCTTATGGCACTCGATATTACTGGTGAATTTCGTAGAAATCCGCCCAGATTTAGATATAGCTATCATATATGTATGTCGCCCGATTTTCAACCCAAGAGCCACTGCAAGCGCATTGTTTGACCAATCTTGCCAAAATTTTGCACAATTGTTTCCTCAACGACTACCACATTATCTGAAAAGTTAGCTCGAAATCAAATCAAATCAGGTTCAGAATTAGATATAGCTCCCATATATATGTTCGTCAGATCGTCAGTTTGAACATATTTGCTTGCCGAGGTCCATCAAAATTGGTTCAGAATTGGATACAGCTCCCACATTGTACTTATAGGGTAGGTGTAGGATATTATACAGTTGACTTCTTGAACCTCTAGAGTGCGCAATTCTTGTCCGATTGGAATGAAATTTTGCACGTAGTATTTTGTTATGATACCCAACAACTGTGCCAAGTATGGTTCAAATCGGTCCTTAACCTGATATAGCTGTCATATAAACAGATCTGGGGTCTTGACTTCTTGAGCTTCTAAAGGGCGCAATTCTTATCCGATTTGAATGAAATTTTGCATGACGTATTTTATTCTTACTTTCAACAACTGTGTCAAATAAGGTTCAAATCGGTTCATAACCTGATATAGCTGCCATATAAACTGATCTAGGATTTTGACTTCTTGAGCCTCTAGAGGTCGCAATTATTATCCGATTTGCCTGAAATTTTGTACGACGGATTCTCTCATGACCATCAACATATGTGTTTATTATGATCTGAATCAGTCTATAGCCCGATACAGCTCCCATATAAATCGATCTCTCTATTTTACTTCCTAAGCCCCCAAAGAGCGCAATTCTTATTCGAATTGGCTGACATTTAACACGGGTCTCCAACATATAATTTAATTGTGGTCCAAACCGGACCATATCTTGATATCGCTCTAATAGCAGAGCAAATCTTTTCTTATATCCTTTTTTGGCTAAGAAGAGATGCCTGGAAAAGAACTCGACAAATGCGATTCATGGTGGAGGGTATATAAGATTCGGCCCGGCCGAACTTACCACTCGTTTACTTGTTACTTATTCACACCATTTGACGGTAGGAAAATGTAGCATATGGGCAATTCGCCGCTTCCTTTTCAAACTACTGAGAAATTCATAGGTATCGTATCATATTGATAGCATGACATGTGGCTACCTACCATTAGTAGGTAGCTACATTCATTCATGCTGCAGTATTTGAGCGTGACTAAAACCGCAGGTATCAGCATTTCATAATTTCACGTCCAGTACTTCAGTTCACTTCCACGCTTTGGCTTGTGTGGTGTGTGTCATTTGACTTTCTGAGTTTTTATTTTGTTACAATGAAGCCTATTTTGTATTACGATGTACGTAGTCCTCCAGTGCGAAGTGTTCAGATGCTCATCAAAATGTTGGATATTGACACGGAGCTAAAGTCAGTCGATTTGTTCAAAAGAGAACAGCTCCAAACTGAATTTTTGGAGGTAATTTCCGCAAAAGTCTTCAATAGTATCTTTGAATAACATTTTGTGCTGTTGAAAACTGGTTTCAGATTAATCCCGCTCACACTGTTCCTGTCTTAGTCGATTGTGATTTAACTCTGACCGACAGTCATTTGATTCTAATTCACTTGTGTGAAAAATTCCAAGGAGAAAATTTCGAATTTTGGCCTCTGGAATACAAAGATCGTATGAAAGTTATGAATTTGTTAATGTTTTCAAACTCGATAATATTTCGAAGGGACAGCGATCTGATGGTAAGTGTGGGATGTAAGAATATAAACTAAAACAAATAAAAGCGTGCTAGGTTCAGCCGGGCCGAATCTTACATACCCTCCACAATGGATCGCATTTGTCGAGTTCTATGCGCGGTATCTCTTTTTAGGCAAATAGAGAATATTGAATAAGAACTGTTATGCTATTGGAGCTTTATCAAGTTATAGTCCGATTCCGACCATAAATAAATGGTGAACATTGTAGAAGTCATTGTGTTATATTTCAGTCTCAAGAAGCAAAATCGGGAGATAGGTTTATATGGGAGCTGGTTCAAGCTATTGATCGATTCAGACCATATTAGACACGTATGTTGAAGGACATGAGAGAAGCCGTTGTACAAAATTTCAGCCAAATCGGATGAGAATTGCGCCCTTTAGAGCTCAAGAAGTCAAGATCCCAGATCGGTGTATATGACAGCTATACCAGATTATGAACCGATTTGAATCATTCTCAGCGCAGTTGTTGGAAGTGATACCAAAACACCTCGTGCCAAACTTCAACCAAATCGGATGAGAATTGTGTCCTCTAGGGGCTCAAGAAGTCAAGAGCCAAGATCGGTTTATATAGCAGCTATATCAAAACATGGACCGATTTAAACCACACTTAGCGCAGTTGTTTCAAGTCAAATTTCAGTCAAATCGGACGAGAATTGCGCCCTCTGGAGGCTCAAGAAGTCAAGAGCCAAGATCGGTTTATATGGCAGCTATATCAAAACATGGACCGATTTGGCTCATTTACAATCCCAACTGACTAATTACACTACACTAATTAAAAGTATTTGTGCAAATTTTCAAGCGGCTAGCTTTACTCCTTCGAAAGTTAGCGTGGTTTCGACAGACAGGCGGACGGACGGACATGGCTAGATCGACAAAAAATGTCATGACGATCAAGAAGATATATATTTTGTGGGGTCTCAGCCGTATATTTCAAGTAGTTACAAACAGAATGACGAAATTAGTATACCCCCATCCTATGGTGGAGGGTATAATAGATATTAGACATTAGGTTCCCTTCCCTTTTATTCTCACCTGACCATCCTGCACAATCTGTCAAAAATTCATGACAGAAACACATACCCTCTAACAAATAAACACACATTAAATGAGGTAAGAGTGGCAATCCCTTACTGACTCAGTTAAACAATTTTCAGTCCAATGTGATACACACAGTAGCGACAGACCAAGGCCTCTGCTACAATGGCCTCCCAAATACATAATACTTCTTTTAAAACTGCTCATTAAATACGGATTTAAGGCTCTCGTCAGCTGATTTTATAAAGGGAAAACAGATGATCGAGATATTAAATCCGTATTTAAAGGGCAGTGTAAATGGGGTTTGCATTATAAACGAAAAATATCGGGCCTTATTTTAATATGGGTACCACATGTATTGAAAGAAATTCATTTAACAAACCAAATCAACGCTTGTGATATGCACCTTAAACGCAATGAATTGCGATCCGTTTTTAAAACGAATCATACCTGGAGATGAAAAGTGGATTGTTTACAACAACGTTAGTCGAAAACGATCATGGTCCAAGCATGGTGAACCAGCTCAAACCACTTCAAAGGCTGATATCCACCAAAAGAAGGTTATGCTGTCTGTTTGGTGGGATTGGAAGGGTGTGGTATATTTTGAGCTGTTTCCAGGGAACCAAACGATTAATTCGGATGTTTACTGTCAACAATTGGACAAATTGAATACAGCCATCAAGGAGAAGCGACCAGAATTGGTCAATCGTAAAGGTGTCATATTCCACCAGGACAACGCTAGACCGCACACATCTTTGGTCACTCGCCAAAAACTGAGTGAGCTTGGCTGGGAACTTTTGATGCATCCACCATATAGCCCTGACCTTGCACCATCAGACTACCATTTATTTCGATCTTTGCAGAACTCCTTAAATGGTAAAACTTTCGGCAATGATGAGGCTATAAAATCGCACTTGGTTCAGTTTTTTGCAGATAAAGGCCAGAAGTTCTATGAGCGTGGAATACTAAATTTGCCAGGAAGATGGCAAAAGGTTATCGAACAAAATGGCAATTATATATTTGATTAAAGTTCATTCTAAGTTTTATTCAAAATGCATTTACTCTCTTTTAAAAAATCCGCAATTACTTTTTAGGCAACCCAATATTATCCAATTTGATTGCATTATTGAACGTGGTATTTCTATACCCTCCACCAAAGGATAAGGGTATTCTAATTTTGTCATTCTGTTTGTAATTCCTCGAAATATTCGTCAAAGACCCCATAAAGAATATATATATTTTTGATCGTCATGACATTTTAAGTCGAACTAGTTATGTCCGTCCGTCCGTCAGTCTGTCTGTCTGTCGAAAGCACGCTAACTTTCGAAGAAGTAAAGCTAACCGCTTGAAATTTTGCACAAATACTTCTTATTAGTGCAAGTCGGTTGGGATTGCAAATGGGCTATATCGGTCCAAGATTTGATATAGCTGCCATTTAAAACGATCTCGAATCTTGACTTCTTGAGCCGCTAGGGGGTACAATTCTTATCCGATTTAGCTGAAAATTTGCATAAGGTGCTTTGTTATGACTTTCAACAACTGTGCTAAGAATAGTTCAAATCGATCCATAATCTGATATAGCTGCCATATTAACCGATCTTGGGTCTTGACTTCTTGAGCCACAGAGGCCGCAATTCCCATCCGATTTGGCTGAAATTTGGCACGATGTGTTTTGTTACTACTTCCAACCACTGTATTAAGAATGGTTCAAATCGGTCCATAACCTGATATAGCTGCCATATAAACCGATCTGGGGTCTTGATTTCATGAGCCAATAGAGGGCGCAATTATTATCGATCCATAATCTGATATAGCTGCCATATTAACCGATCTTGGGTCTTGACTTCTTGAGCCACAGAGGCCGCAATTCCCATCCGATTTGGCTGAAATTTGGCACGATGTGTTTTGTTACTACTTCCAACCACTGTATTAAGAATGGTTCAAATCGGTCCATAACCTGATATAGCTGCCATATAAACCGATCTGGGGTCTTGATTTCATGAGCCAATAGAGGGCGCAATTATTATCCGATTTAGCTGAAATTTTGCATGAGGTGTTTTCTTATGACATTCAACAACTGTGCTAAGAATAGTTCAAATCGGTCCTTAACCTGATATAGCAGCCAAATAAACCGATATGGGATATTGACTTTTTGAACCTCTTAAAGGCGCAAGTATTATCCGATTTGGCTGAAATTTTGTACAACGGCTTCTCCCATGATCTTTAACATACGTGTCGAATATGGCAAGAGTGGGTTTATAGCCTAATACAGCTCCCCTATAAACCGATCTCCCTATTTTACTTCTTCAGCCCCATAAGTGCGCAATTCATACTAGATTTGGCTGAAATGGTCTCCAATATTCAATATTCTTTTATCCTTTGTTGGCTTAAAAAGAGATACCGTGGAAAGAGCTCGATAAAGACGGTCCATGTTGGAGGGTATATAAGATTCGGCCCGGCCGAACTTAGCACGCGTTTACTTGTTTATGACTTCTAACAGCCATGACAAGTACGGCCCATGTTGGTTCATAACTTGATATATTGTAGTTCCTATATATTTTAATAAGTTATACAAAGTACTTGTCACATACGATCCATAGTGAATTGTACATAAGATTCGGCCTGCCGGACTTAACGCTCTTTTACTTGTTATTTCATATTTATTTTAATATTTTCAATTATAACTTTATTACAGTCGGATATAGTCCGCAAGACATTTGCCAACATTGATCATAGCTTTCATGAGAAAAAATGCTACGAAACCTACGGCATGGTGGAAAAATATTTAAGCCGCAATAAGTTTCTTGCCTCTGATAAGGTGAGTAAAATATTTTTAAGAGTATAATAATCAATTATTCATGAAAATCCAAGCTTATATATTTTTTAGCAGTTATTTAATTTTGATTTCTCTGGTTAATGCCTTGTTCGACCATAAAATCAATGGGTTTGATCGTACGATCGTAGTGGAAAGAAAAGCTAACTATAAAATTTAGAAAAATTTCCTTGTGCCCTGTGGGCTTTATGGCAAGGCCAATCTTACCGAATCAACGAGGAAATCGGGTTTCTTTCTACAAAATTTGTTATTTCTTATGTCAGTCATAACAACTGAAATCTTTGTTCCAGATAACACAGGGTATTTACTATTTATCGGATATAGCTAGAACAGGTAATGTTCGGTGCAAAGTACGCTTCTAGCAACCTAATTCGCCAGCTGCATCATGCGGTGACCTTAGGTTCATTGTGTACGCCCTAGATGATGAATGATATGATCATGGTGCCTTTCCAACCTGGATTCAACGACGTCCAATGCGTCAACCTCGGGGACCTCTTGGTCCAATCGTCACCCCCTAATAAATCCTGCTGTCATACCGCAGGAGTAGAACGTATTCAGTCACCTTTTGGTTCTTTCCTCGACGTTCCTTCTTCAAGTTAGTTTCTGGTTCCTTTTCAAGTTCCATAGGTGAGCAAGCTTGTTCTGGTCCATAGGACCGTTCGCAGCGGAAACGTTATAACCATTGGTTACTTAAAATCACATAGGCACCCAGTATTTAAGCAGGGGCCGGTGCCGCCCGGCCTCTCACTTAGACTCTCCATCCTGTGGACGCTCCCGTTAGCTCCCAGCTGAGGTTTTCGTGATGACGTTGAAAACCACACAAATCAGAGTTAAAAATCACGCCCGGGTACTTGGCCTACGAAGAGAATGATCAACTATAGAGATTGGTTGGTATTTACATTTTTGAGGTAGCTAGACCACAAGTAGAGCGCCCCGGTAACTGAGTTGTTTGCGGGCTCGGATAACTGGCGTTCGAGCTATGATAATGAAAAGGGCTTTCTCAAATGTTCCCATTGTTTGTCCTCGAAAGACAAATTTCTATTTTTGTACTCACCGAACTATATAAGATCAATTTTTTTGAGGCCACCGTAGCGCAGAGGTTAGCATGTCTGCCTATGACGCTGAACGCCTGGGTTCGAACCCTGGCGAGACCATCAGAAAAAAATTTTCACCGGTGGTTTTCCCCTCCTAATGCTGGCGACATTTGTGAGGTACTATGCCATGTAAAACTTCTCTATAAAGAGGTGTCGCACTGCGGCTCGCCGTTCGGACTCGGCTATAAAAAGGAGGCCCCTTATCATTGAGCTTAAACTTGAATCGGACTGCACTCATTGATATGTGAGAAGTTTGCCCCTGTTCCTTAGTGGAATGTTCGTGGGCAAAATTTGCAATTTGCAGTGTTAGGTTAAGTTGAAACGGATGTGAAGATATTAATCTCCCCCAATGCCACTATGGACTTACACCTAAGTCAGTAATCGGCTTGTTGTGCGCTCTAAAAACTAAAAAGTAACCTCTAAAAAGAAAATTTTAAGTTAGGAATTCCGTCATACTTACAAAATCGTTAATTCTTTTTCATACCACTCCCCTAAGTTGGTTTATATCTGGTATCGTGTCCCCACCTAAGTACCGGTGTCTGTTAGCCGCGAAACGCGGGCAATCACATAGGAAATGCTCCAACGTCTTATCATCTCCCCCACATGCCTTACACATGATATCACTTGCAGCACCGATTTGGCATAAGTGAGCTCGTAGTCCTATGTTTCCCATTATGACACCAAAGGCTATACTGACCTCCTTCTTACTTTCTTTCAGTAATAGCCTCTTCCTCTCAAGATCCGGATCACCCCATAGGATTTTCGTCACTCTACCGACTGTTTCGCTGTTTCACAGTGTTACCTGCTAGTTTGTCGCCCACGCCCTTAAATCGGATTGCGACGACCGAAAGGCTTCGGGTTAACCAAGTTTATCGACGGTAGTCCTCTGGCCATCACCGCCAAATCGTCTGCCCTTTCATTTCCCCTTACTCCGTTATGGTCCAGCACCCAAACGATGCGGATTTTGCCATCCTCAGAGAAGGCGTTAATCTCCTTCTTACACTGCAAGACTGTTCGTGACCTTACCGTCCTGGTTGTTATTGCCCTTATGGCAATGTTACTATCCGTAAAGATGTTCACACTTGACGTCCTCGCGTTAGCACCACACCACCTCACCTATTCAGTGATCGCCCGGATCCCTGCGTGCAGGACCGTATTATGGTCAGTCAGTCTAAAACTGATCTCAGTCCCTGGGTTCTCAATGTAAACCCCCAGGCTCACTTTGTCCCCTAGCTTTGATCCATCCGTGTAACATGATCTTCAAGATGGCAATACAAGGGTTCCGTCAATCCAAGACTGTGCCGTTGGCAGCAGTGCCTCGTACTCGACCTCAAGTGTCGTCTCAGGTATCCGATGGGAAACCTCTTCCCTTCCTTATAGGTTTATCGTCGCCTCGATTATACCGCGATGGTATGTGCTGCTGCCAACCTCAATCCATTCTCCCATCTCCTTAAGTTTCATAGCCGCAGTGGCTGCCTCACATTAAATGGGTGGGATATCTAGAAAGACTCTAGTGCATTAGTGGACGTGGTCCTCATCGCTCCGCCTATGCCAAGACAACATGTTCTCTGAACTTGTTGTATGGTCCTGACGTTGCACTTTTTCTCCATAGGAGTCCACCAAACTACTGAGTCGTAAGTAAGTATTGGTATAATCACACTTCTGTAGAGCCAGTGGACTATCCTTGGATTTAGGCCCCATTTCGTGCCCAATATCTGTGAGCATTCTCAGTACGCTCCTGAATGTGACACTTCCAATTAACTTTCCTATCCAAGATCACACATAAATATTTGACCTGTCAGATATCGAAATCGTTTTATTGAGGAAACGTGGTGCGTCAAATTGGCTCACCTTCGTCTTCCTCGTGAACAGGCATATTTTAGTCTTCTCTGGGTTAACATTGAGACCCTTGGGTCTAGCCCAGTCATATGCCATATGCCAGACCATTTCTCCCCTTCTGCATAGGTGGTTTGGATCCTTAGTAGTAGTATAACATCGTCTGCATAGCAGACGGTTTTAAATCCCTTTGAGGATAGTGTGCTTTCCATAGACATTGCAAATGATCCGACACGCTTTTACAGCGCTAATAAAGGAAACGAGAATGAGATGGTGGTGGGAAATTCCAAGTTACGGCAATGGTATTATGTCAGTAGAGCAAACCCCCAAAAGGGTTAATCGTTCTCCGGCTAAAATATTTTAGGGGCTTTTCACAAAACCTTAACCTATGACAAAAGGGTACCCAATATATTCGAGGTTTGGATATACCTCGAATATATAAATGAGTGGACTAATTTATACCAATTTTTGTTTGTACCTTAATAGTAACCCAAAAACACAAAACATTTGGGGTCAACTATTGGTTGCCCAAAAAGTAATTGTCGGTAATATAGTAGTAATATAGTCGGCGTTGACCATTTTTTTCAACGGCTTGTGACTCTGTAATTGCATTCTTTCTTCTGTCAGTTATCAGCTGTTACTTTTAGCTTGCTTTAGAAAAAAAGTGCGCGAAATTTTGTTTACATTTGTTTGTTTGGCGTCAATTTTAATATGGGTACCACATGTATTGAAAGAAATTCATTTAACAAACCGAAACAACGCTTGTGATATGCTCCTTAAACGCAATGAATTCGATCCGTTTTTAAAATGAATCATAACTGGAGATGAATTATAGATTGTTTACAACAACGTTAGTCGAAAACGATCATGGTCCAAGCATGGTGAACCAGCTCAAACCACTTCAAAGGCTGATATCCACCAAAAGAAGGTTATGCTGTCTGTTTGTTGGGATTGGAAGGGTGTGGTATATTTTGAGCTGCTTCCAAGGAACCAAACGATTAATTCGGATGATTACTGTCAACAATTGGACAAATTGAATACAGCCATCAAGGAGAAGCGACCAGAATTGGTCAATCGTAAAGGTGTCATATTCCACCAGGACAACGCTAGACCGCACACATCTTTGGTCACTCGCCAAAAACTGAGTGAGCTTGGCTGGGAACTTTTGATGGATCCACCATATAGCCCTGACCTTGCACCATCAGACTACCATTTATTTCGATCTTTGCAGAACTCCTTAAATGGTAAAACTTTCGGCAATGATGAGGCTATAAAATCGCACTTGGTTCGGTTTTTTGCAGATAAAGGCCAGAAATATAGCAGGTATAGCAACCATATAAACCGATCTTGGGCCTTGACTTCTTGAGCCACTAGAGCGCGGAATTCGGATCCGATTTGGCTGAAATTTAGCACGAAGTATTTTGTTATGACTTCCAACAACTGTGCTAAGTATGGGTTAAATTGGTAAATAACCTGATATAGCTGCCATATATACCGATCTTGGATCTTGACTTTTTGAGCCAATAGAGGGCGCAATTCTCTTCCGATTTGGTTGAAATTTTGCACGAAGTTGTTTGTTATGACTTCCAAAACCTGTGTTATGTATGGTTTAAATCGGTCCATAACCTGATATAGGTGCCATATACACCGATGTGGGATCTTGACTTCTTGAGTCACTAGAGGGCGCACTTCTTATCCGATTTGGCTGAAATTTTGCTTTAAGTATTTTGCTTTGACATCCAACAACTTCGATAAATATGGTTCAAATCGGTACATAACCTGATATAGCTGCCATATATACCGATCTTGGATCTTGACTTCTTGAGCCAATAGAGGGCGCAATTCTCTTCAGATTTGGCTGAAATTTTGCACGAAGTTGTTTGTTATGACTTCCAACACCTGTGTTATGTATGGTTCAAATCGGTTCATAACCTGATATAGCTGCCATATAAACCGATCCTGGATCTTCTTAAGCCTCTTGAGGGATCAATTCTTATCCGATTTTGCTGAAATTTTGTACAACGGATTTTCCCATGACCTTCGACATATGTGTCTAATATGGCTCTAATCGATATATAGTCTGATACAGCTCCCATATAAACCGATCTCTCGATTATGCTTTTCGAGCCCCTACAAGGCGCAATTCTTATTCGAATGGACCGAAATATTACCCAACATCTCCAATAGCATAACAATTATTATCCATTATTTTTTGTTTGCCTAGAAAGAGATACCGCGCAAAGAACTCGACAAATGTGATCCATGGTGAAGGGTTAATATAAGATTCGGCTCGGCCGCACTTAGCACGCTCTTTCTTGTTATGGTTATATTTGCTTTTTTTGAAGCCGACATCCCAAAATTCAGAATAATATTGTCCTTTTCAAAACACATTTACGGCCGTATTCACAAAACTTAATGATGCCTTAAAATAGGTTTATTTGATGCCAAATAAACCTATTTCAAATCAAATTACATTACATTATAAGCTGAATTGTAAAAAGGCCTAACAAATATATTCATCCATTATACATGAGTTTCCTTTTATCTGAATACTTATTTCCGCCCCACAACTGATTAGAATATTTCAAATCAATAAACCAACTATTGTAGCTTTAACTTTTGATTGTTAAGACCTTCTGCATTTCATGTTATTGATACCAAGATAAATAATTCATTACGCAAACTCTTTAACCACAGAATTTGATCCGATTTCATTTTTATAACATTCACTTTGTATGTGATTTCCATATTTTTTAGATGACAATCGCTGATCTATCTGCTGTTACCCCTTTGAGCACAATGGATCTCATATTTCCCATAGGTACTGTAAAAACGACAAAGTGGCCTTTATTGGCGCAATGGATGAAGAGCATGCAAGCATTGCCCGAATATCAAATTAATCAACAGGGATTGGATGTGTTTCGTGGTATACTGGAAGTATATGGAAAATTTAAATGTCCCACACGAGAAGGGAGTGAAGATTAAAATAAATGTGCATTTAAAACCCAGGATTTTTTACAATAAATAAAGTGTTAAATGAATATAAATTGCTCAAAAGTTGTTTGTTATTTCTTGTTATGGAAGAGACATTTTTAAGTGCTGTTTTGAAGTGACATGAAGTACATAATACATGTACGTGTTAATAAAATCTAGAGAAGAATCTAGAAATTTGCCATAATAAGTGTTTTACTAATTTTTGTAAAATTTTACAAATGATATACGTTTTAAGTACGTTCTTTGTGATGCTAGGTTAGATTAGGTTTAAGTGGCAATCTGGCATCAGGCTCACTTTGACGTTTTTGTTCATTGTGATACCACTAGAACAAAGCCCAACAACTTGTGAATGTTCACATCCGCTAAATCAGACAGGTTCTCAAAGAAATGAGAACCTAAAGTGGAACTCCTTCTGACTGCCAGTGGGGGACACGCACACACAGAAGGTGTTATATAGGAATATAACAGGCCACGTAGTTTTGGAATGCTCACAGCCCCTCTTTGGTTCTGATTTCATGCCCTGATGACGTGGCTATTGCGGTTAGAGGAAAGTTTCCCAGCACTCTAAGAGATATACTTCAGGAAGCTCTACGTGAAACAGCTAAGTGGGCGACCGAAAGTGGTCTAGGCGTAAATCCGTGCAAGACAGAAGTAGTTCTTTACAGCAGGATATACTAGTTGCACACAGTGGCACCTGTCTTCCTGGGAAGAGAGAATGTTCCATTTACAGAAAGCGCAAAATACCTGGGTGTTTTGCTAGACAGAAAAGTGAACTTCAAATCCAACATTTTGAAAAGGGCAGAAAGGCCACTAATGCCCTATACACCTGTGAGAGAGTCATTGGCAAAAGTTGGGGGTTTACACCTCGCGTCATGTGCGTATATACCCAGTAAACTGCAGTTGTCAGACCTATAATGCTATATGGTGTTGTGGTCTGGTGGACGGCGCTTCGAAAGTCCTCCTACTGTTCAATACTTACCCGGATCCAAAGGATGGCTTGTTTGTGCATCACAAAAGCACCGAGGACGACACCATTTGATGCATTGAACTTAATGCTACCCCTAATGCCTCCGGACATTGTGGCTAGACATATTGCTGCGACCTCAGCCTTGAGGCTAATGGAGCTTTCTCTTTGGTTATGTGGCGGCTACGGACACTGTGTTATCCTTGATACCATGTCCGATGTTCCAGGTGGTGTGGACTATATCCAGCTGAGCCATTTTTTTGATAAAAAGTACTGTACCACTATTTCTGATAGAATCAATTAGAACTACGATATCCCTGGTAATAGAAGTTACATAGACATCTTTACGGAAAGTTCCAAACTAGACAACCAGGTGGGCTTTGGGGTGTACTCTAAAGATCTAGAACTGGCCATATCGAAAAGGTTACCCGACCACTGCAGTGTGTATCAAGCGGAGATCGTTGTAATTAAGGAAGTGGTGGAATGGCTAAGATATAATGTCATGACGACGATTGGCATAAATATCTTCTCAGACAGCCAGGCAGCCATTAATTCCCTGGAGAACGTATTTCTGAACACAAAAACTGCCCTCGACTGTCGCAGATCTCTCAACAAGATGGCTGAACAGTTCAAAAATCACCTGTTCTGGGTGACCAGAGAGATATCCCAGGGAATAATAAGGAGGACGAGATTGTGAGACAAGGAACTACCTTACACATTCTACGGAAACTGGAATCTGTAGGTATGCCTCTAGCGACATGTAAGCTAAGTTTTCTGGATCAGGCCCGAAGGGCAACGAATGATAGATGGTCGATGCTAAAAACCTACGAAATTGTATCAACAAACTTCTCCCGACACGACTCACTGAGCTCATAGTCCTGTGTCCCGTTATGATACCGTAAGCTATACTGACCTCCTGCTTACTTCCTTTCAGTAATAGCATCGTCTTCTCATAATCTAGATTTCTCCATAAAAATTTCGTCTTCCTACCGACGGCTTCGCGATTGCACAGGGTTACATGTTCATTACCCACGTCCTTAAGTCGGACTGCGTCGACCCGAAAGGCTTTATTGATGGCAATCCTCTGGCCTTCCCTGCCAAATCACACCCAAATGATGCGGATAATGCCATCCTCTGAGAAGGCGTTAATCTCTTTCTTACACTCCCAGACTATTCGTGACCTTTTCGTCCTGGTTGATATTGTACTGATGGTCAGTTTAATGTCCGTAAAAATGAGCCGTGTTTAATACACATCCCAATATACTTCCGTTATTTTAAGACTTCTGCTTTTATGACGTCTGCGGACCTCTTTCCCAATGTCGCGAATCTCCCCGGTCATGCAGGGTTTTTCTTGGAATGATTTCCTTTCTCAAAGAGGTAACTATCAGTCGTAATCCTGTTGACATTATCATCAATGTCTTCTATGCTTGGACTGAGTAGTCTTCCGAATTTTGGCTATTGAGCTGAAATTTGGCACAGATTCTTTTTTTGTCCATAAGAAGATAGGCTATATGGGACTCTATCTTGATATAGCCTCCATATAGACAGGCCCATAAAAGCCACATTTATTATCCAATTTTGCTGAAATTTGGGACAGTGAGTTGTGTTAGGTCCCTCGACATCTTTCTTCAATTTGGCCCAGATCAGTATAGATTTGGATATAACTGCCATATACACCGAACTCTCGATTAAGGGGTTTGGGACCATAAAAGGCGCATTTATCGTTCGATGATGCCGAAATTTGGGACAGTGAGTTGCGTTAGACCCCTTGGCGTTCTTCTTCAATTTGGCTTAGATCGGTCCAGATTTGGATATAGCTGCCGTGTTGACCGATCTCCCGATTTAAGATTTTGAGCCCATAAAAGGTGCATATATTGTCTGATGTCGCCGAAATTTGGGACAGTGAGTTAAGTTAAGCCCCTCGACATACTTCAGCAATATGGCACAGATCGGATATAGCTGCCTTATAGATTTTGTTCGATCCGATTTTGTTGAAATTTGAGACAGTGCGTTGTTTTAGGCTCTTCGACATATTTCTGCAATTTGACGCAGATCAGTTTAGAATTGGATATAGCTGCCATATAGACCGATCTCTCGATTTATGGGTTTGGACCCATAAAAGGCGCTTTTATTGTCCGATGTCTCCGAAATTTGGGACAGTAAGTTGTGTTAGGGCCTTCGACATCCCTCTTCAATTTGGCCCAGATCAGTCAAGATTTGAATATAGCTGCCATATAGACTGATCTCGCGATTTTTCTCTTTGACCTATAAAAAGCACATTTATAATCTGATTTCGCTAAAATTTGAAACAGTGACTTATGTTAGGCTTTTCGACATCCGTGTCGTATATTGATCAGATTTGTCGTTATTTGAATATAGTTACCAAAAAACCAATATTTTGTTTTACAACATTCAACACTGACTTGTACTTATTAAACCACTCAATATCCGTCCCAAATTTAGTCCAAATCGGACCATATTTATATTTATATATTGTTGATCAGCGTAAAAATCTAGCCATGTTCGTCCGTCTGCCTGTTGAAATCACGCTACAGTCTTTAAAAATAGAGATATGGAGCTGAAACTTTGCACAAATTCTTTTTTTGTCCATAAGCAGATTAAGATCGAATATGGGCTATATCGGAGTATATCTTGATAGAGACCCCATAGAGACCGATTCGCCGATTTGGGGTCTATAAAGCCACATTTATTATCAGATTTGCTGAAATTTGGGACAGTGAGTTGTGTTAGGCCACTCGACATCTTTCTTTAATTTGGCCCAGAATGGTCCAGATTTGGATATAGCTGCATATAGTTTATATAGTATAGTATAGTATAGCTGGATATAGTTTGCATTTATAACCGAGGTGGTGGGAATCCAAAGTTCGGCCCGGCCCAACTGAACGCCATTTTACTTGTTTGCCTTCCAAACTTTACAACATTTAACTGAATAATCCGATGTGAACACTTGTCGCGGCAAAGTCGTTGTAAATTTTGTTACAAATCCAAATCATGGGTAAAAATGAAAATTGAAGCACAAATGCTTTCGCAAATCGCAAAATACGAAGTAAATCTCGATCAAAATTGCACAAAAATATTAATGTCGAATATCTTGAAACCAGTGCAGATATTGTAGACCTCAAGCGGACTTTTTTGTATAGATTTTTAAACACTATCCAGCAAAAAAAATGAAATTCAGACCATAAATGATATGAAGATTTGGCAGCCCGAACAATTTTTCGAAATACCGTGGTGGCCAAATTTAGGCGTCTTCCAAAAGTTTCCCGGACAACCTGGGGCTTTGAAATTTTGCACACGTTAACACCTCAGCTCTAATCATTGCAAATGTCAAAGAGATATCTCTACCCGTTGTGGGTCTCTCGGCCCTGCACTGCCTGATGTTTTAGTATTAGGATCTCTCTCAATACTAGTCTTCCCAGTACTGAGAGAGACGGTGATTGTCTCGTCGTCAGCCCCCTCTTTGCACTTACATTACCGAACTTTTTCCGTAGTAAAGCCTTCTTAGCACTTACAATAAATCGTAGAATATATAAAGAATTAAAATACCACTTTATTTAAAACATGCTGCTTAAATTGGTAAACAAAAATGATAATAAACATGCACAACATTAAAAGACGTCGATAATTTGTAGTTTCTATATTTTCCTTCAAGCGTTGATATCGTTTCTTATTTTGATCTTGTCGACGCAATCGATCGCGTATTTTGTCCCGCCTTCGCTTATACCATCGATTTAAACCTTCATCATCTGGAGAGTTGTATCGGAATTGAGGAGGAACGCGTTCTACAAAATACACAGACTTGTCTTTTTTATTCAGAACTATTATTGAAGGGAAAGCTTCCTTTATGAATTCCTTGTGTCTTGTTGTGATTTCCGATATGGCAGCTTCTTTCATGCGAATATCTGGTTCATTTAGTTGGAAGGGTTTTTTGTTCTCTTGAGGAATTGCATCGCAACTCTTTTGAAGTTTTTGCAGTAGTTTGAGAAGAGCTGGTGCTGGTTTTTCAATACGACTTTGTCTGACTTCTGTAGAATCATTCGGGTCATTGGTATCTATTGTACCCATCGAATTTGTATTCTACTTTACTTTTGAAGTTTTTATATTTTTTCACAATTTAACTCTCACTGAATTCTGATCTATGTGTGGACAAATAGTATAGGTTAAAATTTCGAATTTATTAATGATGTCTTTCCACGCTCAAGTAAACTGTTAAAGTACTCGCCACAGCACAAAATGATCTCAAATTTGGTAAATTTAAAACAATTCACAGGATGTTCCCATTCGTTTTTCAAATTAATATATGCATTTAATTCTACTCTGCTCGAGCTTACGAAATCATATACCGCCACATACGTTTTTCTTTGGTTTCTTGTGGCCACTATATCATACTTTGACGGACTGTAATGTAACTTCAAAGGCTTTTAGTTGGAAAGATCGATAACATATTCAAGTGTGCTCAGTTATTTAAATTTTTAATAGAATGGACAGTTATTTGAGTTATAGATAAAACGGAAAGTTGGAAGAATGTCGTATGATGTGTATTCAATGCTGTGTTCTATAAGATCTTTTCATAACAAAACATCTGCAGGAAGGGCTAAATCGGGTGAAGTAAATTGTTTAATACCTTAAGTTACGAAATGTAAGTACTATGAACAGTAGAGTTCAACCACGATCCAGAAACTTAAGACTACTCGTATACATATATACGAGTAAATACTGTATTACATGTAGTTTATTTTACAATATCCGCCAGCGCACAGTGTTGCCAAATTGAAAAATTTTGGATATAATTTTGGAAATTTTGAACGGATAAAGATTTGTACACGAGGTGTTTTTCAATAAGAATGCAAAATTTGGGGACCCTTGTGAGTCCAGGGGCTTAAAAGTTGTTCACCTCGAGCATTTCAAATTTTTAATTACTTGCCAAACTCTCACATATGGGCCGATCGGCTTGATTCTTTTTTAAAAGATAGAGCTCGTAAAACCTGTTCAAAAATCAAGACGAAATGCCCAGCACGGCATATGAGTTATTGGTCTCACAACATTTTTATACCCTCCACCATAGGGAGGGGGTATACTAATTTCGTCATTCTGTTTATAACTCCTCGAAATATTCGTCTGAGATCCCATAAAGTGTATATATTCTTGATCGTCATGACATTATAAGTGGATCTAGCCTTGTCCGTTCGTCTGTCTGTCGAAAGCACGCTAAATTTTGAAGGAGTAAATCTATTCGCTTGAAATTTTGCCCAAACTCGGTTGGGTTGTAAATGGGCCATATAGGTCCGTGTTTTGATATAGCTGCCATATAAACCGATCTTGGATTATGACTTTTTGAGCCATTGGGGGGTGCAATTCTTATTCGATTTGGCTGAAATTTTGCACAACATTTTCCGCTATGATTTCCAACAACTGTGCCAAGTATGGTTCAAATTGATCAATAACCTGATATAGCTGTCATATAAACCTATCTGGGATCTTGTCTTTTTGAGCCTCTTGAGCTGAAATTTTGCATGACGTGTTTTATTATGACTACCAACAACCGTTCCAAATATGGGTTTAATCAGTGCATAACCTGATACAGCTGCCATATTAACCCAACAGGGATCTTGACTTCTTGGCCCTCTAAAGGGCGCAATTCTTATCCGATTTGGCTGAAACAATACACAATGACTTCTACAATACTATGTTCTCCAACATTCAAACCAAGTATGGTCCGAATCGGTCCACAACCTAATATGGCTTCAATAGCATGGTAATTTTTATACCCTCCACCATAGGATTGGAGTATACTAATTTCATCATTCTGTTTGTAACACCTCGAGATATTCGTCTGAGACCCCATAAAGTTTATATATTCTTGATCGTCATGTCACTTAAAGTCGATCTGACCATGACCGCCCGTCCGTCTGTCTGTCGGAAGCACGCTAACTTTCGAAGGAGTAAAGCTAGCCGCTTGAAATTTTGCACAAATATTTTCTATTGGTATAGGTCGGTTGGGATTGTAAATGGGCCAAATAGGTCCATGTTTTGATATAGCTGCCATATAAACCGATCTTGGGTCTTGACTTTTTAAGCGTCTAGAGCGCGTAATTCTCCCCCATAAAGACTTGACTTGAAGTATATATATTCTTGATCGTCATGTCATTTTAAGTGGATCTAGCCATGTCCGTCCGTCCGTCCGTCTGTCGAAAGCACGATAACTTTCGAAGGACTAAAGCTAAGCGCTTGAAAGTTTGCACAAATACTTTTTATTAGTGTAGGTCGGTTGGGATTGTAAATGGGCTATATCGGTGTATGCTTTGATATATCTGCCATATAAACCGATCTTGGGTCTTGACTTCTTGAGCCCCTAGAGGGCGCAATTCTCATCCGATTTGACTGAAATTTTGCATGAAGTGTTTTGTTATGACTTCCAATAACTGTGCTAAGTATGGTGCTAATCGGTACATAACCTGATATAGCTGTCATATAATCCGATCTGGGATCTTGACTTTTTGAGCTTCTAGAGGGCGCAATTCTCATCCGATTTAGAAGAAATTTTGTACAACTGCTTCTCTCATGACCTTCAACGTGTCTAATATGGTCTGAATCGATCAATAGCTTGATACTGCTCCCATATAAACCGATCTCCCGATTTTTCTTCTTGAGCCCCTATAAGGCGCAACTCTTATCCGAATGAACTGAAAAATTACACAATGGTCCGAATCGGACTATAACTTGATATAGCTCGAATAGCATAACAGTTCTTATTCAATATTCTTTGTTTGCTTAAAAAGAGATACCTCGCATAGAAGTCGACAAATGCGATCCATGGTGGAGGGTATATAAGATTCAGCCCGGCCGAACTTAGCACGCTTTAACTTGTTATCCATTATATTTGTTTGCCTTTAAAGAGATAACGGGCAAAGAACTTGAAAAATGCGATCTATGGCGGATGGTATATAAGATTCGGCCCGACCGAACTTTGTTTGTTTTATTTGCTTCACAAGTAGCCATTTTTCCGCCCCACTTATGCATTTGAGAACACAGATATTATCATAGTTTTATAGAGCATCATTCTTATCTTTCAAGAGGAGACATTGTACAGACGGCAAGTTTCAGTTAAGTATTTAATATTATCAGTGATGTTCGATCCAAGGACTAAAGGATATCCCGCTGAACAGCACCACTTCGGAGAGAAGATTTACATAACCATGACAAGCATTGAAGCCGGTACGGGATAGTTGTGAGCACCACCCAGGCTGGAACATTGAGGTCCAAGGTGGTATTCATTGTTGTCACGAGAAGCTTAGCTGCAAGCTACCGGTCGCATCCACAGGTTGCGGATAGTGAAGTGCTCCATACGGAGTAGCTGCAATGGTGGAGAGTCTCAGTGAGTAGCTGGGTGGCACCGGCTCTTGAACAAATACTGTGAGCCAATGATGCCCGATTTGACAAGGCGAGTTATTGGCGCCTTTACACAACTAACACCCTGTTCCTGGGGCGATCGGTCCTTTGGACCGTAAGTAGCTTGCTCACCTACAGGAGCTTGATGAGGATCGCAAACTCCACATGAAAATGTGGCTACGACAACATCACAATTGAACAATTGCCTGGATTTTAACCCAATCATTCAGAGTCATAGATGAACATGGTATAAGGGATGGTGTCCTCCTTCGGATGTAGGTTATTAAAATTTGTAATCTCCGAAAATGGGAGGGCCGTTCGAATTTTGGGATGCATTTAATTGGTATAAAAGTGCTTTTATAGTGTCTGAAAACAATGAGTTATTATTTTTTTCAAAACATTCGAAGTGACATATTTTTCAAATATAAAAAAAAACAATTTTATTTTTTGTTCAATTTGTCTAAAATTTTTCAATTCTGCCTTAGTTATATGGTAATAAAATTCGAATAAGCACTCAGATATCAAAATTGGGCTTACTTGGACAACTAAAGCCAGCATCAGTTTGTTTTTAATGGAAAATCATCAAAATTATTGTTGAGAATGGAAACAATATATTACGGCCAACAAAGAAATCGTTGCTGCGTGCCCCCAATTCTGTACTATGATGAATTAAGTCCCCAGGCTCGCAGTTGTTGCATGCTTATACGGCTATTGAATATCGATGTAGATTTGCGTTTTTCCCCGGGCGGGGAACTTTGTGAAAATCGTAGTCAGGTATCAATGTTATCACAACATCCAAGTACAAAATGTCTTAAAAATGTTCTTTGATACAATACTTTCAGATAAATCCTGGTGGCATCGATCCCATTTTGATTGATGGCAAAATTACTCTAAGCGATGGTCACACAATAATGATGTATTTGTGTGATAAATATGCCTCAGAATGTTTACCCCACTTGTGGCCCAGTGATTATTTCCTACGCTTGGAGCTGCTTAATATGATGTTCTATGAGGCCGGCGTCTTAAATCAGCTACACAGACAAATAATGGTAAGCGGAAAAAATTATGTTACTACGATGATTTTGCCCTAAGTTATGTTTGTATTATAATAGTCGGACATACTTGTGGACAAATATCCCAATGTAGATATGCGGAAATATCATCGTAAGGTGGAGGAGTGCTACAATATTTTGGATGCGTATTTAGAGGGCCATATATTTTTGGTGGGAAATTGCGTAAGTATTGGCTCGTGAGACAACAAGATCGAGTAGCTTTCAGAGAGTTGTTCCCCCGATATGTTTTCTTATTTCAAAACATGTATATTAGACTGTCCCATGCTATAAAGAAGAAATTTTTTGCAAAGAGGAACGCATACCCTCCAATTTGTTCCTTTTGATCCCAATAATCAAAGTAAGAAATATTTTGCCGATCGGTTAAGGATAACCCGTGCCAACACGACATCCAAAGTTGGAAGTGCCACATTCTAAGTCTAAAGTTGAATGTGGTACTTTCCTATAATGAAATTCGTAAGCAAAGTATTTGTTTGGCTTTTATGGCTTAAACATTAACTCCACCCTGAGCCACGACTGTGGGTGTAATGCAGTGACCGGTTGGACTCAGAAATTCTTTCTGATTCTGTTTAGACATTTATGTCTGTCCGCGTATCCATTCTGTTTAGTTTATCCGTCGGTCATTTTTATATCCTCCACCATAGCATGAGGGTATACTAATTTCGTCACTCCGTTTGAAACACCTCGTCAAGTATATATATTCTTGATGATCATCACATTCTAAGTCGATGTAGCATTGTCCGCCCGTCTGTGGAAAGCACGCTTACTTTCGTAGGAATAAAGATAGGCGCTAGAAATTGTGCACGAATACTTAGTGTAGGTCAGTTGGGATTGTAAATAGGCTATATTGGTCCATGTTTTGATATAGCTGCCATCATAAGCATAGATAGGCCTCTGGGTGGGGCTAAGCACTCCCAAGAAAAGTCCTCCGAATTTTGAAATCTACGTTTATGTAGACAAAATTTGCTAAGTTTTTATGCTTCTCAAAGGGTTTGAGAATCGTTGGCATGAAGTTTTTAAGCAAAAAGTTTCTTGTTTCGTCTTCCAACAACTATGCTAAGTATAGTCTAAATCAGTTTATAAACTGATATAGCTCCCGATCTCCCGAGTTTATTTCTTCTCAAAGGGTTTGAGAATCGTTGGCATGAAGTTTTTAAGCAAAAAGTTTCTTGTTTCGTCTTCCAACAACTATGCTAAGTATAGTCTAAATCAGTTTATAAACTGATATAGCTCCCGATCTCCCGAGTTTATTTCTTGAGCCCCTTTAGGGCGAAATTCCTATCCGATTTGGTTGAAATTTTGCGCAATGCTATCTACAACATCCGAACAAAGTATGACTCGAATCGGCCATAATAGCAGAGAAATTCTTAGTCATTATCCTTTGTTTGCGTATAAAGAGATACCGGTCAAAGAACTTGACAAATGCGATTCATGGTGGAGGGTACATAAGATTCGGCCCGGCTTTCTTTTTTTTCTTATTACAAAGACAAACGTTAAACTTTTTGTTAAAAATCAATTCAACTTTAGATAAAGCTCCCATGAATACATAAGACCCGATTTTCACTTATAAGAATGAATTTACCACAATTTTTAACCGATTTGCAATAAGTTTGGTATAGTTTGGTTTGGTAAAAAAGGTTCAGTTTTCGCTATAGCTCCTTATGGGCTGTAGTGACTGTCTGTTGAAAACTGTGGTGGGATCTTTATCGGTTTACAACTGTGGTAACTACATCTTTATAAATGAAAATCGGGTATTATTTATACCTGTTGGCTATATCCAAATCTGAACCGATTTTTCCAAAATTCATAGCGTTTGTCTTTGAGTTATATGAGGCAAATTTTATGAGATTGGATTACAAATGCGATTTCACGTTGAATACAAGAAAACGACAGACAAACAGTACAGTATGGATACGAGGACGGACGGACATAGCTAAACCGAATCAGTAAGAATTTCCGATTCGAACCCGTGACTGCGTCATACCCTCAATCGTGGGGCAGGGTGGAGTTCTCATTTAAGCCATAAAACATATGTGTACTTTGTTTACGAACTTCATTCTAGGACCTAAAATTGTCAACTGGATCATTTTGAAAGTACCACATCCAACTTTATTCCACACAGGTGATTGTTTACCAATTTCCAAAATATTTCGTATTTAGCTTATTGGGATAAAAAGGAACAAAATTGGATGGTCTCTGTTTCAAAAAAAAAAAGAAAAACAAAACAAGTAAAAAGGCGTTTAGTTCGGCCGGGCCGAACTTTGGATAACCACCTCCTCGGGTATATATGTAAACCGACTTTCATCAAAATCTGGTGAAAAATGAATACCTTATGCCCCATAGCAGCTATATCGAAATATGTTTCGATTTGGACCAAATACTAATAACTACAAGTCATTGTTCAAATGTGTGTAACAAAACATTGGTTTTTTTAGTAGCTATTTCTAAAAACAACCGATCTAAACCATATATGACATGGATGTCGAGAAGCCTGTCCCAAATTTCGGCGACATTGGACAATAAATAATCCTTTTATGGGCCCAAAACCTTAAATCGAGAGGTCGGTCTATATGGCAGCTATATCCCAGTCAGGACCGATCTGTGCCATATTACAGAAGTATATTGAAGGGCTTAACTTAACTCACTGTCCCAAATTTCGGCGACATCGGACAATAAATGCGCCTTTTATGGGCCCAAAACCTTAAATCGTGAGATAGGTCTATATGGCAGCTATATATAAATCTGGACCGATCGAAGGATGTCCAAGGGCCTAATACAACTCACTATCCCAAATTTCGGCGAAATCGTACAATAAATGTGCCATTTATGGGTCGAAGACCCTAAATCAGCGGATCGGTCTATATGACAGCTATATCCAAATCTGGACCGATCTGGACCAAATTGAATAATCATGTCAAGTGACTTAACACAACTCACTGTACCAAATCTCAGCAAAATCGGATAATAAATGTGGCTTTTATATGCGTAAGACCCTAAATCGGCGGATCGGTCTATATGGAGGCTATATCAAGAAATAGTACGATATAACCCATCTTCGAACTTAACCAGCTTATGGACAAAAAAAGAATATGTGCAAAGTTTCAGCTCAATATCTCTATATTTATAGACTGTAGCGTGATTTCAACTGACAGACGGACACACGGACGGACATGACTAGATTGTCTTAGATTTTTATGCTGATCACAATGTATATACTTTATAGGGTCGGAAATGGATATTTCGATATGTTGCAAACGGAATGACAAAATGAATATATGCCTATCATTCGGTGGTGGTATAATAAACTGATTAAAGTTTTTTTTTTATCAAAAATTGAGTTTTATGCCCACAACCAAAGGACTTTACTTTTACTTTTGCCATTGTTAGTAATAAACAAGTAAAGACGTGCTAAGTTCGGCCGGGCCGAATCTTATATACCCTCCACCATGGATCGCATTTGTCGACTTATTTTACCGGCATCACTTCTTAGGCAAAAAAGGATAAAAGAAAAGATTTGCTCTGCTATTAGAGCGATATCAAGATATGGTCCGGTTCGGACCACAATTAAATTATATGTTGGAGACCTGTGTAAAATGTCAGCCAATTTGAATAGGAATTGCGCCCTTTGGGGGCTCAAGAAAGTTAGGTTGCTTTCGACAGACAGACGGGCGGATGGACGGACATAGCTAGTTCGACTTAAAATGTCATGGCGATCAAGAATATATATACTTTATGGGGCCTTAGACGAATATTTCAGAATAGAATGATGAAATTAGTATACCCCCATCCTATGGTGGAGGGTATAAAAACACAATTTCTAGAGGCTTAGAAGTCGAGCGACCAATTTATATATCGAGATCTAAACCGGTATGGCCCATTTGCAATTGCTCCAAAATTTTAAGGAGATAGCTTCATTCGTCCGACCACTATCGTGATTTTGACAGACAGATGAAGGTACGGACATGGACAGGTCGACTTAGAATGTCATGACCATCAAATCAAGAATATATACACCTCATGAGGTCGCACAATGACTAGTTTAGTATGTATACCTCCATCCTATGGTGGTGGGTATAAAAAGTCATCTTAGTATTTTGGATGACGCGACCTAAGCCAACCTTAAATTGTTGGAAACATTTCTAGTTTTAGTACGATGGTTTAAAGCCTATGTCTATATTCCTCTACAATTGTTTATCTCGGGAGATACGTTTCTAAATTAAACACCAGTGTGGGTGAATATGCTTTCTATTAAATCACACTTATTCAAAGAGTATTGGCCAGCACTTAATATTAGGAAAATTACTATACTCAAGAAAACTAATTTTGAAGCTTTGCTGATGGAATTTTCCCTAGAAGATCCCCAATTTTTTGCTCCATCAAAATCCCCGTATTCTAATGAGACAAATTTTCCCCAATCACGAGAAAACCCCTTCTTTGGGGAAATTTCCTCTATATGACAACACTGAGTGCAGGAGTCTCAACAAATATCAAACCTATGGCTTAGATATAGGCACCTCCTCCTGAGGAGGAAAAGTAGGAAATCTGGCAATAGATGCAAATAGTGTGATTGGGATATGTAAAGAACATTTTTCCAGCTGCTTGTATCAGATGATGGCAGTGAAAGGGTTCCTGGGGAAACAATCCCTGATGGTGGTATAAAATATGTAGAGCCCAGTCTCAAAAAGGCCCAAGTTGCAGTAACCTGACTGAAAAACTACAAATCCGATGGATTGCCTTGACTGAACTACTAAAACCGGAGCCAATACGCTGATGAGCCGTAGGGATCAATCGTTTGAGCGGTGAGGCTAGAATAGCGCATACCAGATAATTGAAACCTTAACATTCTATGTCCTGTACACAACAAAGTAGACCTGGCAGTTTGTGACAACTACAGAGAAATAAGCCTTCTTCCTACACTTTCGGGCGTACTAGTGTGAGAGGTTAAAATTTAGGTAAGGTTAGGCCCATTCTCCAATCGCTTTAAGTATCCTTTCCGCAGTCGCTGCCTCATACTTAATCTGTACGTCTATGGGTTAAAATCTAAAGTCAACGAGATAACTGCGCCCTACACTGAAAAGAAAGTTGTTCAATATTTAAGATCTGTGATAGCCAAATAATAAAGTTAATATCATCTATTCTCGCAGATATATAAACGAAGATTTAAAGGACTATATTATTCAGATTTGTGGTTATTTGTTAGTTATTTATATTTTGGAATTGCGACAGGTCTCATATTCAATATTGACAAATTCCGCAATATTAACCTTTTCTTTCCAGTTAACCATTGCAGATTTTTCAACCATCACCACTTTGGGATCGTTAGATATGATATTTCCAATCGACAGTGAACATAGACCAAATTTAACTCGTTGGTACGAAAATTTAAAGAATATGGATTGCTATAAATGCAATTTGGAGGGTATTGAAAGGCAATATGATCTTTTGGAAACAATTGGCGAATTTCCATTTGCCCCAGATATAGCATTATTACCGTCATGCAGCGGAAGAAATACAACTATTCGGCACTCAAAACAACTTTTAAATGATGTTCTATTCCCAACACCCGAAGAACGGCAACGCATGGAAAAATCAATTCAGGCCCAGCGTAAAAGCGAAGAGGAAGCAAAACAAATTGGTGTCGATAGGGAAACATCAAGAAGACGTGGTCTTTCTAAAACAGCCGCGTCCAATGTTAAAAGAAATAGCATACAAAAATGTATCTTAAGTCCTGAGATTGCAAGTTATAGTCAATCAAAAAAATCTGCTTCTTTAGCTTGTGGAAATTCAAATGACTATGATAAAGATTCTAAGTCTAAAATTAACAAACCTCGTAACCAACAACGAACTAACGATGTCTCTCACCCAACATCCACGGAATGGCAAGCCGCAGATAGATTTATCCATGCACAAATAGATGACGAAGAAACATTAAAGGCAAGGGAAATGAGCAAGGAATTTTCAAAAAGATCTAATATTGCTAGAACATTAACTAATAGAATATCAGTTCAGCAGGCAGTTAACACAAAATCAAAGTTAGTGGCAAACAAAGACCTTTCTCCAACAGGAGACGAATGTCAAAAAATTCCTCAATGTGAAAGGAATAAGGAAACACAACAAAGTAAACAATTTAGTAAACATTTAGCCTATGATCATATAAAGAGAGTATCCAAAGATGATCCGAATTCAGAACGTTGTAATAAAGGTCGAGAAAATAGGGTTAGAGCCCTAAATAATATCCCCTACAATCTAAAATCGGAAATAAATAACCTATGTTCACAAGAAGTAAGAAATAATATTCCATTTTGTCAGAGAGATGAGAGGGAAACGCTCGCCCAACCCAATTCTTGCCGATGCTCAAACAAATTTAATGAAGTTGCTAGAAATTCTAAATCAGCGCTTACAAATCTTTTTGTTAATCTCAATGGTGAAAACGAAGATGTCTACGAAAAATCAAATAATCAGGCAAGACAAATAACTTCAGAAAATTCGTCCATGTTAAGGACACCCTACCCAAAAAGAAACATATGTAACTGTAGGAACAATGGAAACCATAAATCTAAGGATGAGGTTAGACAATTAAATACAAATAATTGGAACAACTGTATAGAAACCAAAAAATTCTGTTATGATCAAAATGGTAAGACATTTGGATTTATTTGTAATATATTTATTTTTATTCAATACTAGCTGAACCGGGCCCACCCCGCTGCGCTTTCTTTTACTTTATATGAAACAAAATTATCCTTTGAATATTAATTTTTGATTATTAAAGAGCTACGAAAATAGTATATGTATATCGCTTGACTAACAGTACAACAATATAAATGATTTTATCTCAATCCCATATTATCTTTATTGGTCTATGAATTCGCTCGAAGGGCTTAGGGCCACTTAAAATTGGATGTTCGATGGACTCCATTCTTAAAAGACTTTATTTGAGCTCGATATTAAAATGGGGATTTTGGGAGTGGGAAGGCACCCAGTTAGGGGGTGGTGTGGATCCCCGTGTGCACTCCAGAAAGGGGGTATGAATTTCGTGCTCTACTCCCAAATACCTATCATTTGATCTCCATATTGCCATGATCGGTGTTCCCCCAGACGCTTAGCCCTGAAAAAAATATCAGCATCGAGCTCTACTCTTATATATCATTTATTAAAACCCCATATTGTCATTGGTTTAAGGGATGAGACGTCCCCAAACACTTGGCCCCAAAAATTGGCTATCAAATTCTTATTCTAATCTCAAAAACCTTTTATTTGAGCCACATATTGCCATGGTTGGTAAATTTGTACTCTTTGAGGGTGTTTTGGGGAAGGGCGGTGTCCCAAATACGTGGATATCAGATTCGTATTCTAATCGCAAATACCTTCAATGCAATGGTCAGTAAATAATTGTTGTTTGTGGGGTATTTTGGGTTCGTGCTCTACTTCCCAATACCTTTTATTTGTACTTCACTTTGATATGTTTGGTAAATATGTCCGATTTAGAGGTGTTTTGGGGTGGTCCCCAAACATTTAGCCCTGAAAATACAATATATCAGCATCGTGCTCTACTCTTAATTATTATTTATTTGAACCCCATATTGCCATTGGCCTTAAAATTGGATATCGAATTCGTTTTTTATCTTAAATTCCTTTCATTTAAACCCCTTATTGCAAAAAGACAGTAAATATGTCCGGTTTGGGGTGTGGGCCCTAAAAACTATAAATATCGAGTTCCACTGTCTATAAGATCCAAATAGTCGTGGTGAACAAATACATCCTATTTGAGGATTGTAATGGGGATGGGACGTCGCCGACACAATTGATCCCGAATATTGATATCAGATTCGTGGTATACTCCCAAATACCTTTCATTTGAGCCGCATATTTCCGTAGTCAGCAAACATGTCTGGTTTGGTGGGCGTTTTAGGGGATGGGGCGGCCATTCATTGACTTGGCTATATCAGATTTGTTTTCTACTTTATTTAAAATACCACTTATTTGAGCCCCATGTTGCAAAGGTAAGCAAATACGTCCTATTTGGGTGGTGTTATGGCCCCCAAACACTTAGTCCCACATTTGAATATCAGTTTTGTATACTATTCGCAAATACCTTCCATTTGAGTCCCATATTGAAATGGTCGGTAAATAAGTCCCATTTAAGGGTGTTTTTGGGGGTTGGGGTGTTCCCCTTAATACCTGATCCGACAATTAGATATCTAATACGTTTTCTTATCTTGAATACCTTTCATTTGTGTTTCATATTGTCGTGATTGATCAATATATATATTTGGTATATATATTTTGGTAGGTTCAGAAAAATAGGCAGTTTTTGAGTCTATACGGCACATTCATACAAACTTCAATACATCGAAGTATCAATTTCCGACCCTACAAAGTATATATATTTCGGATCGTCGTAAAATTCTAAGACAATTTGTGTCCGTGTGGCTGTCCGTCCGTCTGTTGCAATCACTCTACAGCCTTCGAAATTGAGATATTGAGCTGAAATTTGGCACAGCTACGTCTTTGGTTTCACGCAAGACAAGTTCTTGAATTTTAAACAGTGAGTTGTCTTAAGCCTCCCCGCATCCAACCCCAATATAAATCATATCAGACTATACAGACATAGCTGTCATATAGACCGATCTTCTAATTTAAGGTCTTAATCCCATAAAAAGCGGATTTCTTGCCTGATTTCGGTGAAACTGTCACTTGTATATGAGTTCTCGACACCTGGCACGGCGGAACTTAAGACGTTTTTACTTGTTTCTTATGTTTCGCCGCGATCCCAACCACGGCTTTCATAGTCATAGGCGTGCATGGTAATCTTTGCGCTACGGTGTCCTCCAAACAACTATTCCTTGACGTTCTCAAAACTTCTACAGAAATCGTTACTTACCCTTACCTTTGGTTTTCAGATTTTTTTTGTATTTGTAGAAATATATTCATGGTGGTGAGTTAATACACGATGTGGTGCGGCCTGGTACAATTTTTATCAACTTGTTTTCTTTGTAACTACTTTTAGATACAACAAAAACTTATCCAAAGCATTCATCTGATCAATCTAAAAGAGAAAAGATTAAATGTATAGAATTCGAGTGTGTAAACGATAAGAAAATCTATCGTTGTTGTGCTAGACGATTTTCGAATACCGATCCTTGTCCAAACATCCAATGTACATGTTGTCCAATTTCAAAAGAAAGTTGTTTAGAAAACTCCAAAGAAGTTGAAAACGATGAAAATAAACTCAGTTCAAATCCATTTTCCTCTAGTCAAGACACAAATTGCATGGTTGAAAAAGAATTGGCAAACGAATGCCATGGTTTTGGCTCTAAAGAACAACTAGGTACTATAGAATCCTTTCATTCGACAGTGGAAAGAGCTGAACGCAAATGTTTCTATGATGGTTATACTGAGGAAGTTGATGACACTTGTGACAATAAAAGAAATTCATTGGCCGAAAGTGATAAAGGTTGCAGCAGTTACGGGGAAAATCTACCATCAATTGATGAATGTGATTACACATTAGAAGATTCATCTTGTCTTTCTGAAGATGACGAAAAGATACACAATGCGGATATTCAGTCTTGCAGTGAATCAATAGACTTATCTGATGATTCAATATTTTGCAATAACACAAATTCGAATCTTATCAGCGAAAGCTTGTGTTCAGAAATTCAGTCTGCAGAAGAAGATGAGGACAATTTCTCCTGCAATTACTCTGAAGATAGTCAGCTTATTGAGTATGAAAACTGTTCTGATGATAGCGAATGCAGTAATTTTCAAAATATATCTGAAGAAGAGCAAACTTTACTCGATAACATCCCTGAGGACATTGTTGGGAAAACAAGGAAATCATGTTGTGTTGGCGTGGAAGCAACGATTTGTCACTGTGCCATAGTAGAAAATGCCATTATTCGTTGTTGTTGTTACACTGAAAATAAAGTTGTTGAAGGTAAGTAATATTTGATTAAAGTTTTGTAAGCAATAGATCGTTGCAAAATCTGCCAAAATTACGTAGGAAAAAAAAATACGAGGTTGAATTGAAAAGTATATAATATAAGTTTTGGATTGAGATTCTTTAGTTCCGTAGAATATATATTGGTTTGATAGTATTTGACCAATAATTCGTCCTGTATAAATCAGAGATGAGTGATGACGACATTTCCTTTTTCGACTCTGAAAAGTATATATATATTCTAGATCGTCAAAAAATTCTAAGATCATTTTATAATGCCAGTGTGATTTCTATGAAATTTAGAACATTGAGTTGTATTAAGCCTGTCCGACATCCGCACCGAATATGACCTTTTCGGGCTATATTTAGATATAGCTGTCATATAGAACGACTTCGCGCTGTAGGGTGTAAATCTAATAACAGGCTCAATTTTGGTCCTATTTCGCCGAAATTTGGAATGGTAGGTTGTATTAGATCCCAGGTTGTAGGTTGTATGATCCATGCATAGCATATAGTGCATAGTAGATGTAAAGTTCGTTGTAATATCAACAATTAATAATGTGTTTAGTTCGGCCGTGCCGAACTTTGGATACTATACACTACTAAATATGGGCTGGTAAGATTCTGAGAACTCCTATACAAGTCACAGTTTCTGCGAAATGGTGCAATAAATCCGCTTTTTATAAGAATGAGACCCTAAATTGGAAGATAGGTCTACATGGCAGCTATATCTAAATACCGTTCAATATGAACTATATTTGGGACGAATGTCGGGAATCTTAATACAACTCACAGCTTCAAATTCCGGCGAAAACGGATAATGAATGTGTCTTTCACTAGCTTTAGAACTTATGTCGGAAGATCGGGCTATATAGCAGCTATATCTAAAAATGATCCGATCTAGACCATATGACCATATGACGAGTCGGATGACGGGAGGCTGTTTCAAATTTCAGCGAAATCGAATAATAAATGCGGGTTTTATGGTGGTATGACCCTCGACTGGCAGATCGGTCTATGTGACAGCTTTATCCGAACATAGTCGGATTGGGCGCATCTAAGAACTTAACCTGTGTTCTGAAGAAATGCGGATCTGTGCCATATTTCAGCTTAACATCTTAATTTTTGAAGACTGTAGCGTGATTGCAATTGACGGACATTGTTGAAACGTCTAAGAATTTTATGACCATCAGAAATATACACACCCTTGTAGGGTCGGACATGGAAACGGAATGACTAAATTAATGTACCGTACCCCCTATCTTATGTTCGGGGGTATAAAAATCAAGTAATTTCCCACATGACAAAATAGCTTCCCAATACTATTCTTTCTACGGAAAGTGGCTTATAAACCAATTCCTCGCGTTGACTTATGTAGCACCTACATAAGAATTATTTCCTATCCACAGGGAAGTTACATGAAGTGAAGCCAATTCGAACAATCACTTTTTTGTGAACATATATTTATTGATTCAAATGACAAATTGTGTGGATGTACAAGAATTTTTCAGATACGGTACAAAAGTAGACCGATAGGGACAGCAGACGACGCCATATTTTTGCCACTCTTTTCACATTTCTCTTCAGTAAAGTTTGCCATTTCATGATGGAAAGATATACGAGCCAACAACGTGTAGAAATTATTAAAATTTACTACCGAAATTCGGAGGCAGGGGCCTCAACGTTAAGAACCATCAACGTTAAAAACCTTGAATTAGGCCCATATCTGGCTGAAGGGCTTCGTCAATAAGCAAAATATGAGTTATACGGTTTGGTGCGGTTTATGGGCCGTACTTCTTACGTGATGATCAAGATTGGCATGTAAGATGAAAGGGAATCGCTGCCGTTCAATGATAACAGAATATGTTTGATCCCAATTGTATGATATGGACTTGGAGGACAGAACGGCGCCAGAAGCCACACAGCAAATGTCACAAACAATTTATTGGAAACCAAGTTTGGAGAATTAGTTATCTCAAGAAATGGTCTAGTCTATTTGCCTCCTCGGTCGTGTGATTTGACGCCGTAAGACTATTTTCTGTGGGGCTTCGTAAAGTCTATGGTTTATTCCTTTGTTCGTCCGTCTGTTTGCTGAAATCAAACTACACTGTCCAAATATAGAAACTTTTCACAGATTCTTTTGTCCCTAATTCCTTTTGATTGAATACATCGGACTACATCTTGATAGAGCCCCCATATATCCTAATCGTCCAGCCTTATGCCCATAAATGACGCATTTATTACCCGAATATTTGGATATACCGATCTCCCAATTAAAGGTCTAAGACTCATAGAAGCCCCATTTATTATCCGATCCCTCCGAAATTTGGCATAGTGAGTTGTCTTAGGACCTTCGACCTCCGCATGGAATAAGGTTCAGAGCGGACAATATCTTGATATGGCCCTTACATAGACCGTAAGGTTTAAGGCTCATAAAAAGTGCATTTATTAGCCAATTTCGCAGAAATTTAGCACTATAAACTGTGTTGGGCTCTTCGTAACCCGTGCGGAATATTCAGTTTAGTTCAGTTCGAACTATATTTGGATATAGCTATCATATACTGGCCTCCTGATTTTGGGTCTTTCACTCATAAATATCTTACTGAATTTTATTACAGTGAGTTGTATTACTACATATTCTTCCCGAATTTAGTGCTGATGAGATCATATTTGGAAAAAGCTGCCACATCCACTGATCTCCCGTTTTTCGACCTTTCGCGCATAAACGGCTAATTTATTACCCAATTTCGCTGAATTCTGGGATAGTGAACTGCGTTAGACCATCGACGTCCGTGCTGGATTTGGCCTAGAACGGACCACATATATACCTGAGGTAGTGGGTATTTAAAGTTCGGCCCGGCCGAACATAAAGCCTTGACCTTGTTCTCCAAAATGAGTCAAATAAAAACCAGTAAGTAAGGGCAAAAGTCGGGCGGTGCCGACTGTATAATACCCTACACCTACCCTATATGTACAATGTGGGAGCTATATCCAATTCTGAACCAATTTTGATGGACCTCGGCGACCAAATATGTTCAAACTGTAATAACTACGGTTGACAAATGACAATTATGACAAATTACCCAAAATCTGACGAACATATATATGGGTGCTATATCTAATTCTCAGATAATGTGGTAGTCGTCGAGGAAAGCGTTGTGCAAAAATTTTGCAAGATTGGTCAAACAATGCACTTGCAGTGACTCTTGGGATGAAAATCTGGCTATATACATATACGACAGCTATATCGAAATCTGGGCCGATTTCCATGAAATTCACCAATAATGTCGAGAGTCATAATCATCCTTCCTGCCAAATTTCGAGAGAATCGGTTAACAAATGAGCACTTTATTGCATTATTACTGAAAATCGGACGAACATATGTATGGGAGCTATATCCAAATATGAACCGATTTTATTTCCAAATTTCATTAGGCTTCATCTCTAGGCCGAAAAACATGCCTGTACCAAATTGGAAGACGATCGGATGAAAAGTGCGGCCAGTAGTTTGTTCACAAATTAACATGGGCAGATCGGTATACTTATCAATGGACCTATCTCACTTCCTTCTGGGCGTTACAAACAAATGCACCAAGTTATAATACCCTGTACCATAGTAGTGTTGCAGGGTATAAAGACCATCACATTGGCATCCGGCGATTTTGACAGCCACTGTGTGTATTAAATAAAGTGCGGAACATGATTGTTTAGCCATTCTGGGTTTATACGTACATGTTTTCCCGATAACAAGTCGCATTTACTTTGACGCCAGCATCGTTTTTCAATATACATGGCATCCTTTCAAATGAAATGTTCAGAACTTAAACTATTTCATTGCCATTGAATTCAACGTAATCCAATCTACACTCGCCGAATCATTTCAGGTGTTGTTGAAGTTTTTCTTGACCATCACTTTAACGTTTGTGAACACCATGCTGCTTCTATTGGCTTAAAAACAATATATTCATCCTCATATAAAACAAATATAATGTAGCTGTCATTTTTAGTTTGGGAGATAAGATATACCAGTGTGAACTTGGCAACACTTCGTGACAGCTACCTTGTAGTGTACTCTCAATTATAATAAATATATAAATATTAAAAATTTTTAAGAATTGATGTTTTGGGCTACTATGAGTGACAAAATGAACATTGAAACAAGTGTGTATTCGTCTCCTATATCTCTTAGAATAATTTATTTGAATAACCTTTATTATACCCTTCACCATTGAACGGGAGGAATTCTAACTTCAACACATCTTCTGTTTGTAAAATTTCGAACTATTGGTCTAATAACCTATCAAGTATATATACTCCTGAAAGTTATAGTGTTTTTAATCGATCCCGCGATGTCCTTTCGTTCGCTGAAACTTTAATATTAAATGCTTAATAATCTAATATAGCTTTCATATAAACCGATAAAGATCCTGTACAAACCGGAGCTTCATTATTTGCAAAAATAATTCAAGGAACTTGCGATTGTTGTGTGGATAGTATATAAAATCGACTGGGCAGAAGTTAACGCGCCTTTACTTGTTTAATTTCAGATTGCACCGCACCTCAAGACACAAAACCTATTTCCTCTAGTGCAACTCGAAAGTACCAGTGCAACAACTCAGTACTAAATGAGGGTAAAATTATGAATTAATATTTATAGAAGAATGTATCTAAAGTTTTCTAATACTTTGTCTCTTCAGAATTTAAGCTTCATACTCCAAGTGCGGAGACAACATTGGATGAATGCCGTATTTCGCAAGGTGAGGAAATCCACTCTTTACCATCTTCTAGATCCGCAGATGATCCTCTTAAAATATCAGCTGCAAGAATAAGTGACATAGGGGTTGAGGTGGTAGCAAGTTCACAACATCTTTCAAGTGATGGGGAAGATATTTCTACAAATGAGGAACAAGAAAAACCTGCAAATTCAAAGAGTTATCGGGTGCCTTCACTGCTAAGTAATACTCCACAGAAAGGGGACCAATCTAAGCGAATAACACAACTAAGAACTCCAACCGTTCTTAATGAATCTGGAAATAAGTATGAAGACAGCATAAATAAGGAGAACCATTCATATCTTAGATCTAGAAAAGAAGATGAAAGAAAATCTTCGTTGCTAACGAACTATGATGCACAAAATTCTCAGCTCGTCAATCAAAATAGACATAAGGAATCCATTGCTGTGACTTCGCTCAAACCTCTAGATTTGTTGAAGGAGAGGCAAGATTATCAAACTCAAATCGATGAATATTCCCTAGAAGTAATGCCTGAAGAAACAAACCTTGAAAGTAAGGTTGCCTCAGAGAGCGCGAATGAAACGCAGATGTATAATGAAAGAAAAGTTAAATCGCCGTCACCATCGAGAGCTGAGAATTTAATGGAAGTGGAATCATGGGCTAATGAATCTGCTGAAAATTCTTACAAAATGCTACCAGGATTAGTTAAAGAACGCGAAGAGCTATCTGATTTGAAAAGAGAGGAGCCACAGAGAGAAGACCCAGCCAAATTTGATAAAAATTTAAAACCATTAAAAAAATTTAAAGCAACTATTGCTGAAAATAAGCCTAAGGACCCAATTGTATTGAAACAACCTAAAAAATTTTCGAAACTGACTCCAAAAAATATCAACGGCAGTAAACAAAAAGTAAATCAGCCAACACTGAACACCAACACTGAAGGAAAAAGAACTTCCGCCCAAATTGGGAGAAGGGTTTCAAGCAAACAGACCAAGGAGGGAAAAACAGAATGCATTGTTAAAACAAAAAATTCTGGTTCTACTAAAAGCCATTCCATAATTACTCGAAATTCCACAAATCTCTCTGGTAATGAAATGACAGATCAACCTAGAAGTGGAGCAAATATGGCTAAGTCTGATAATAAAGCAGCCATACGAAAAGCGCAACAACTTGTCGTGGATAAGGGAAACATGGTAATGAAATCTAAGAGAAATCAATGTTCCTCAAACTTCATAGATAAATCCAACATTTTTAAAAAACCGCTCATTTCCAAGGAGGGAATCCATAGTGTACGTCGCGAGATATGTGCTATAGAAACATGTACTCCAAGAACCATTAACACAATTGATGAGTGCAGGATTAAAGACGAATCTATTATAAGGCAGCCATGTCGATGTCACAACTTTTGCCATAATCACACATATATGTCGAACTTTGATTGTGGAACTCATAGAGTTCACCATAGAAACTATGATGGTCAATGTAAGAATCCTTGTGCTCAAACTGACCACAATAATGTGCCCAGCTGCAGTACAAACATTAAACATGGATGCATAGAAGCTCAAGACGAGGGGGAAATCCCATAATAACCTAGGAAAGACAGTTTGCGGGAAGCCTATAGAGGCACGATAGATATTACTAATATTTATTGAAAGGACTAAAAATCCATTTAAAATTATGGGGAAAAAATTAAAAGTGTATTTTGGCTTTAACATTAATTTTATTAACATAAATAACCAAAATTTAAGTCAAATCTTCATATACATACATATTTACTATGAACACAAACAATGTGTTGTAAGTACTCCTCGGTTTTTAGCATCAATGCTGTTGGCATTGGCCAGCCATAGTCCTTTGAGCACTTAGATCTCTTCACACCATCCACATAAACGGAAGCGGTGAAAAGGCTCCAATTTCATTCAATTTGCTTGTCGACCCGAGGTGTGAGTCATTCGTCCTAATTATTTTGTCAACAACGAAATTGAGAGAACATTTTAATGACATTAATGTTGTTGGTTGTCGGAGCCTCCTTTTTGAGTTTTTGTTTGTATTAAGCACACTAATTATTTCCATCTTAGCGACAAAGGGTTTGTGTTGGCCGCGATTATGTAAATATGTAAATGGACAATTAACGAAATGAGGCAACGCACAGTGGGAAAGAATCGAAAAAAGAACCAATTAAAAGCGCGCTAAGTTCGACCGGCCGAATCTTATATACCCTCCACCATAGATCGCATTTGTCGAGTTCTTTTCCCGATATCTCCTTTTCGGCAAACAAAGGATAAAATAAAAGAATTGATTTAATATTGAAGCTATATCAAGTTATGGTCCGATTCGGAACATAACTGAATTGAATGTTGGAGACCATAGTAGAAGTCATTGTGAAAAATTTCAGCCAATTCGAGTAAGAATTGCATCGGTTTATAATGGAGCTGTATCAGGCCAAAGACTGTTTCGGACCATATATGACACGTATGTTGAAGGTTATGGGAGAAGTCGTTGTACAAAATTTCAGCAAATCGGATAATAATTACGCACTCTGTAGGCTCGGTTTAAATGGCAACTATATCAAGTTACGGATCGATTTGAACCATATTTGACGCAGTTGTTAAAAATCATAACAAAATACCTCACTCAAAATTTCACCAAATCGGATGAGAAATGCGTCCTCTAAACGCTCAAGAAGTCTAGACCTCAGATGGGTTTATATGACAGCTATATGAGCTTATGAACCGATTTCAACCATACTCAGCACAGTTGTTGGAAGTCATAATAAAACACTTGATGCCAAATCGGAAAAGAACTGTGCCCTCTAGTGGCTCAAGAAGTCAAGATCCAAGATCGATTTACATGGACCGAAATAGTCCATTTACAATACAAACTGACCTACACTAATAAGAAGTATTTGTACAAAATTTCAAGCGGCTAGCTTTACTCCTTCGAAAGTTAGTGTGCTTTCGACAGACAGACGGACGGACATGGCTAGATCGACATGAAATGTCATAACGATCAAGGATATATATACTTTATGGTGTCTTAGACGAATATTTCGAGGAGTTACAAACAGAATGACGAAATTAGTATACCACCATCCTGTGGTGGAGGGTATAACAATCTGTCATTTGAGAATGGGTAGAGATAACTATTCCAAATTTTGAATGGTTAGAGCTAAGTTGTGGGATAATCTCGGCATTATTCTGGTTGTCAAATCTTCATTGGGGTCCGATTTAAAATTTTTATTGGTGGATAGCCCCAAAAATCCTTCTTTAGGTCCACAATATCTCTCCTGGTTTTGGGGATATTCGACATTTAAATTTTATTTTTTTGGATTTATGCCAAATCGGCTTTGTATTTTGAGATTTCTGAAGGCATTTGTTATACGGTTTTAATTTTGTTTCATGTTTCATATTTGCTGCAGTATGGGTCAAGATGTAAAACAAGTAAAAGTTCGGCCGGGCCGAATCTTATATACCCTCCATCATGGATCGCTTTTGTCGAGTTCTTTTGCCGACATATCTTCTTAGGCAAAAAAAGATATAAGAAAAGATTTGCTCTGCTATTAGTGCGATATCAAGATAGGGTCCGGTTTGGACCACAATTAAATTATATGTTGGAGACCTGTGTAAAATGTCAGCCAATTCGAATAAGAATTGCGCCCTTTGGGGGCCCAAGAAGTAAAATAGAGAGATCGATTCATATGGGAGCTGTATCGGGCTATAGACCGATTCAGGCCATAATAAACACGTATGTTGATGGTCAGGAGAGGATCCGTCGCACAAAACTTCAGGCAAATCGGATAATAATTGCGACCTCTAGAGGCTCAAGAAGTCAAGATCCCGGATCGGTTTATATGATAGCTATATCAGGTTTTGAACCGATTTAAACCTTATTTGATACAGTTGTTAAAAGTAAAAAAAAATACGTCATGTAAAATTTCAGCCAAATCGGATACGAATTGCGCCCTCTAGAAGCTCAAGAAGTCAAGTTCCCAGATCTGTTTATATGACAGCTATATCAGGTTATGAACTGATTTGAACCATACTTGGTACAGTTATTGGATATCATAACAAAATACTTCGTGCAAAAATTCATTCAATTCGAATACGAATTGCGCCCTCTAGAGACTCAAGACATCAAGACCCAAGATCGGTTTATATGACAGCTATATTAGGTTATGGACCGATTTGAACCATACTTGGCACAGTTGTTGGATATCATAACAAAAAACGTCGTGCGAAATTTCGTTCCAATCGGAAGAATTGCGCACTCTAGAGGCTCAAGAAGTCAAGACCCAAGATGGGTTTATTTTTGGAAATTTTTTGCAGAATCCATGGTGGTGGGTTCCCAAGATTCGGGCAGGGGTAACTTAGCAAATTTTTAGCTGTTTTTTCATATGTTTCCTAAATCCATATATAATATTTTTGCACCAAACAATACTTGCACCTTCACAGCCAATTTACTAAGAAATGGCGATTCGGAAACCACTTTGGCCGAAATGGGATCTTTGGCAATTTTTCAGAAATTTGCATGTATTTTTATGTTTTTGTTTTTTTTTTTTTTTTTTTTGTAAGGACACTTTTAGAGTTATCTCTCCCTGTTCTCAAATGGCAGATTTTTACTAGTTTCTTTTATATTCTATCCCACTGTGCAATAATTAATACAAAACTTCCATCAAAGTTGGTTGCCTCTTAATCGCAGGTAAGTGCTGCCACCGAAAAAGCAGAGATAATTTATAGGAGGTATTACAGCACGAGATCGAATAAAAACGCCTTCCAAGGCTGAGGGCCTGAGTATATGCATATCCTAATCCTCATTAAGACAAGTTCACCATAGTGCCTACCAAACAGTCTCCGGTTTTGATTCCTTTTTTTGTTGTGGTTGTAGCAGTGTGATGTGTTCTATCTTTCGTCTGCTGGAGTTGAGTTGAGTTCTTCCCAAATATGGTCCCGTTCGGACTATATATAGGTATAGCTCTAAAATAGACTGTCATCTGTCACAGGGTGTTAAAGCCATAACATGCGCAACTATAACCCGATTTCGCTAAAATTTGGAACAGTGAGTTGGGGTCCGGATCGTACTATATTTGGATATAGCTGCCAATAAGACATATGGTGATTTTGGGTCTTAATTCTACAAAAGCCCTATTTATTACCCAATTTCATTGAAATTCGGAACAGTGAGTTCTGTTAAACCCATCCATGCCAAATATGGTTGCGATCGAACTATATTTAAGTATAACTGCCATATAGATCCATACCAAGTATATAATCCTATACTTGGTATGGCCATAACAGTCGCATTTATTATCTAATTTCGCTGAAATGTGAAGAAATGAGTTTGAATAAGGAACAGGGCAAACTTATCACATATCTATGAGTGCAGTCCGATTCAAGTTTAAGCTCAATCATAGGTGACCTACTTTTATAGCCGAGTCCGAACGGCGTGTGACACCTCTTTGGAGAGAAGTTTTACATGGCATAGTACCTCACAAATGTTGCCAGCATTAGGAAAGGAAAACCACCGCTGACAATTTTTTTCGATGTCTTCGCCAGGATTTGAACCCAGGCGTTCAGCGTCATAGACGGAAAATGTTGGAGTTCGTAGGAGAAAAATGTAAAATTTCAGTCAAATCGGATAAAAATTGCGCCCTTAAGAGGCTCAAGAAATACAATCGGGAGATCGGTTTATATGGGAGCTATATACGGCATTTTTGATGTCATAAAAGAAACGGATTTGCAAAATCGGATGAGTATCGCGCACTCTAGAGGCTCAAGAAGTCAATTGGGGATATCGGTTTATATTGGGGCTTTATAAAGATATATTCCGAAGTTTAATATTGCTTGATGTTGTAATCTTAAGGCCAACAATAATGTATATCTCTTGCCCTATGAATAGTCAATTGGTTTGTTAATTAGCGAAAAAAATGCCGGAGTGGAGCTGAAAATATTTGACGGAGCAGTAGCGGATCGGAAAAAAGTTACCCGCTCCGGATCCCTGGTCGTGTGGTCTCAGGTCACAATCGAGAAACACATTCTGCACATTGGCATAAATCCAGCCGGATCGTAACTGAGCCAGAACTACTCTGGATGGTCGGAGGAGGTCTATTTCTTCAGGTGCAATGAGTGGCGATGGTACTTCAAGGATAACATTCACCCGGTAGCTATTCACCGCATCTGCTACCGTGACTACATGGTTGTGGTGCAGATCCGTCCAAGCCGCTTGATCTAGGGGGTTTCTCTTGTAGCGCTGAACCTCTCGCTTTAGATCATGAAGATCCACCTCCAGGCTTCTGGTGGATACCTGTGCTTGGGTGGTCCTTGCGATAACATCCCACAAGGTTTTACTTGACCTGCCATTACATGATCAGACATGTCCTATGTAATTTTAACCAGTAAGGAAGGACAAAAACGGGCGGTGCCGACTGTATAATACCCTACACCTACCCTTTGAGTACAATTAAACGATTTAAATTATAAAACAATCCGTATCAAATTTCGAGCAAATATGTTCAAACTGTAATAACTACGGTTGAAAAATGACAACATTAATGCAAATTACCGAAAATCTGACGAACATATATATGAGAGCTATATCTGAAATTCTTGGCCGATTTCGAGTAAACTACGAGAGAATCGGTTAACAAATGAGCACTATATTTCAGTATTTCTAAGAATCGGACGTACATATATATGGGAGCTATATTTAAATCTGAACCGATTTCGGGCAAAATTTTGGCAAGATTGGTCAATAAAAGCGCTTGCAGCGGCACTTGGAGTGAAAATTTTGCGATATACATATATGATACAGTTATATCTGAATCGGCGGTGATTTCTATGAAATTCACCAGCAATGTCGAAAGTAATATGCAATAGCGAAAGTTATAACAAATGAGCACTTTATTGCAATATTCAGACGAACATATATATGGGAGCTATATCTAAATTTGAACCGATTTCAAGTAGTCGTCAAGGAAAGCGTTGTATAAAATTTTGGCACGATTGGTCAATAAATGCGTTTATTGTGTATATACATGATATATACATGAGAGCCACATATCTAAATGAATTTCAGCAGTAATGTCGAGAGTCAAGTGAAAATCCTTCCTGACAAATTTCGAGGGAATCGGTTTAAAAATTACCATTTTATTGCATTATTACTGCAAATCGGACGAACATATATATGCGAGCTATATTGAAATCTGTACCGATTTTTTCCAATTTCAATAGGCGAAAAACATGCCTGTACCAAATTTGAACACGATCGGATGAAAACTGTGATCTGTAGTTTGCACACAAATTAACATGGACAGACGGACGAGAAAAACAAAACAAATTGTCGGCGGTGGTCATCCCGTTACTAACGCAGGCGATCTTTGTGTGGTTTTCAGCCACTATGTGGTGTCTGTACGCTGTACGCCATTCGGACTCGCCATAAAAAAGAGACCCCTTATTATTGAGCTAAAACATAAATCGGGCAGCACTCATTGATATGAGAAAAGTACCCTCTGTTCCTTAATGGAATGTTTATGGGAAAGTTTGGCATTTTGACCATCCTCAGAGAAGACTTTTATCTCCTATTTATACTCCAAGACTGTCCTGGTTGTTATTGTCCTGATGGCCAGGTTACTGTCCGTAAAGATGTTTACACTCTACGTAAAGATGTTTACACTCTACCTCCCACACCACTTCCCACACCACTTCCCACACCACCTCCCACACCACCTTTCAAACCACCTCCCACACCACCTCTCACACCACCTCCCACACCACCACCCAGTGTTTCGTCAATCTAAGACTGTTCCGTGGGCAGCAATGCCACTCGACCTCAAGATTCGTCTCAGCTATACGATCCGAAACCTCTTCCATTCCTTCCAGGTTTTCTATCGTTCCCTCGATTATACCGTTACGGTGTGACCTGTTCCTATCCTCTATTTATTTTCCCAATGCTTTTGTTTTCATAGCCGCAGTAGCTGTCTCACACTTAAAAGTCTTTAGTGCAATTGTGGATGTGGTCTTCATCGCCAAGCCCATGTGAAAACAACATGTTCTCTGTATTATCCTTATGTTGCACTTGTTCTCAATTGCTGTTCACCAAACCACTGAAGTGTAAATAATTATTGGTCTAATCACGCTCCTGTAGATCGGATTCAGGCTCCATTTCGAGCCTACGGCACTTCTAAAGAGTAGCAGTAATACTATATTAAACAAGTAAAAGCGTGCTAAGTTCGATCGGGCCGAATCTTATATGATGAAATGGATCGCATTAGTCGAGTTTACGCAGTATCTCTTTTTAGGCAAACATAGAATACTGAATAAGAACTGTTATGCTTTTGGAGCTATATCAAGTTTTAGTCCGATTCGGACCATTGTAGAAGTTATTGTGAAATATTTCAGTCCATTCGGATAATAAATGCGCCTTGTAGGGCTCAAGAAGCAAAATCGGGAGATCGGTTTTTATGGGAGCTGTATCAAGCTATTGACCAATTCAGACCATATTGGACACGTATGTTGAAGGTCATGAGAGAAGCGGTTGTCCAAAGTTCAGCCAAATCGGATAAGAATTGCGTCCTCTAGAGGCTCAAGAAGTCAAGACCCAAAATCGGTTTATATGGTAGCCATATCAAAACATGGACCGATTTAAACCATACTTAGCACGGTTATTGGAAGTGACACCAAAACACGACGTGCAAAATTTCAGTCAAATCGGACTAGAATTGCGCCCTCTAGAGGCTCAAGAAGTCAAGACCCAAGATCGGTTTATATGGCAGCTATATCAAAACATAGACCGATTTAAAGCATACTTAGCACAAGAGATACCAAAACACCACGTGCAATTTTTCATTGAAATCGGACAAGAAATACGCCGTCTAGGGGCTCAAGAAGTCAAGACCCAAAATCGGTTTATATGGCAGCTATATCAAAACATGGACCGATTTTTCCCATTTACAATACCAACCGGCCTACACTAATAAAAATTGTTTGTGCAAAATTTCAAGCGGCTAGCTTTACTCTTTCGAAAGTCAGCGTGTTTTCGACAGACAGACGGACGGACGGACAGACCGACGGACGGACAGACGGACGGACAGACGGACGGACAGACGGACGGACAGACGGACGGACAGACGGACGGACATGGCTAGATCGACTTAAAATGTCATGACGATCAAGAATATATATATGGTGGTACCACAGATTCGGCCTGTACTAACATTACACTCTTTTATTGTATGTTTATTAACTTTGGGTATATAACAGTTAATAGTTTTCAATGGTTAATAAAATGACCTTTTTCGTCGTAAAAATATTCAGTAAGCTCGGATTTATTGATTTTAGCAAGATTTATTGGATTTATTACAGAACGTGCAGAGAAATGACTGCTTCGTGGACTGGTTAGGATACATTTCTGTCACTTCCATAGTGAATGATTTTAAATTTCCGCTTTATGAATAAAAATCATTTTTTTCCTCGTTATGAGAATGAGGGTATATCCGGTTCCTCATCAATTCATTTCCTGCCTATCATTTGTGTCTATATGTATGCCTAGAGAATTGTCAATCATTTTTTTTTTTTGTAGTTAGTCTGAAATGGTTTTAAGGGAAGAACGAAAAAATTCCAGTAGAGGAGTTTAACGAGTCAGGATACATAAACAACGCATACACATACATACATACATGTGTATCACATACATAGAAATTCATGGGTTTGCCGGAACTGCATTGCCATGAAAATGGCTGCAGAAAGATATTGATACATGCTTACAACATGGAACCGGATGGAAGTTTGAAGCATTTTTTCCATTTTCTACTAAGTTTCCCATGAAAAGTGGCATGCATTGAATATAAATGAGACTCTATTTCCATTGTCAGCCATTACTTTCACTTGCCCTGTCAACTCGGCTGAAGTCCTACAGTAAAATTTGTCTTTTTTGCTATCGCTTTTTTTTTGGCTTCTTTCTTTTGTTTTGTTGTGAATGAACGAGAATTCTAATCTCATTAAACATGTTTAACACGTCGAGAACTAATTTCATATTGATTATAACATGACTTGTTGCCTGCCTGTGAAGAATGATGCCTGCTTTTAATATGTTGGGCTTGCCCATGTGCCAGAGATCTAAGGGTTAAGTGAAACCCTGTTTCAGTTTTATGGGCTAGAAAGGTGTTCTTTTGTCTAATGTCTGCCTAGTAATCTATTGAAATTTTGGGATGTCAAAAAAATGTGTAAACCCTTTAGAACGATTTGAAATTGTGGGGTGTTTTAGCCTTTTCTTTTTAAAAATTTTTCAGAGAGTTTTTTTGCCTTGCTTTTGTTCATGATTATGTATGTTTGGTCATTTGTTAAGGTCCTTAATTGAATAACGTGATAAAAAATGTTGGCGAACCCTTTTCTTGCTTATGAAAGATGTTAAAACAACTTTGTTGCGAAATGTCGAATCAGCATTTCTTACAAAAGAACTGCCAATCCAAAAGGTAACAAGTAATGATATAACATAAATTGGGTTAAAGCGAACAATATTTAGGTAAATGGAAAAAACAACAATAGAAAAATTGAAGATGAGGCTTCATTACGTCATTCGGAGGCTAAACATCTTAATTGGAGAATAACGATAAAGAGAAGGGAAAATGTTAAAATATTTTTATTACTCGTATACCTCTACCCTAATGACATTAAATGATTGTAATGTAATAAAGGCGCTTGTCATTAAACAGTGCGAAAAATTTATGACACAATTTTTTTTGGCAGACGATGAGATGTCCACAAAAGTGCTGCATTTTTGAAATATTTGGTAGGCATTCTCAATGTCAGCTACCTTATATCCACATCCACTACTTTAAAACTACCCTCATACATGGATAATACAAACAACAAATTTGCCCATGAACATTCCACTACGGAACAGGGGCAAACTTCTCACATATCGACGAGTGCAGTCCGGTAAAAGTTTAAGATCAATGATAAGGGCCCTCCTTTTTATAGCCGAGTCCGAGCGGCGTGCCGCAGTGCGACAACTCTTTGGAGAGAAGTCTTTACATGGCATAGTACCTCACAAATGTAGCCAGTGTAAAGAGGGGATAACCACCGCAGAAAATTTTTTCTGATGGTCTTGCCAGGATTCGAACTCATACGTTCAGCGTCATAGGCGGGCATGCTAACCTCTGCGCTATGGTTAGCCTGCCACAAATGTAATTCACTCGGTTACCAATTTTGGCCTTTTGAAAAAGAACTACACACCCAACTACTCGTCTACTCTTTATGTACCAACCAGTGGTCCTACATGACTACCTACCATGACTGCGTGTGTACGATAGTGTTATGTCCCCTAACGAAAACAACATCTTTTCTTCGTATCTGGGGACACCTTCCAGAGATATGTGTGCAAGATCATCCAGGTCACAAAAAAACCACCGCTTCAAGATGGAAAGGCAGTGCCCCTGTAAACCCGGACAAGAACAAATCAAGTGCTCGATCATCCCCTCTTAGATCTCATCAGCACAACATTTGCAGTAAACATTATATGTGACTGAATTGCGCTCCACAATGTGGCTATTTGCACATTGCCTGGTAATAACTCCAGTAACATTGTTCAGTGACTTCCATCAAAAGTCATCAGCTGCTTCGTTCTCCTTCGGTCGGAGAGTGGTCATATTGCATCGGTACTTCGTCATTGATTCTGCACTGACATAACCTTTACTATGTTCAGTAGATCGACTAATGGTTCATATGCACGCCGTATACAAGCCCTTCGGGCCATATTTATCAGTCTTCTCATTTCTTGGAGTACCACCGTGTTCGGCAAACTATGTCAGCACTTTGTTAAGTGCCCGGTGTTCATTTAGGGATTTGAAATATTTCGCCTCGATCTTACTGCCTTCGAATCCAAGGCCTTGAGCTTTGCCATACTATTCTGACTTTCGAAAGCGGTAAATTTCTTTCCAGTATTTCATTTTCTGCTATCTTCGCGGCACAAAGCTTTGCCTTAACAGCACACAGACCGTTCCCTAGTCCGGAAATCTCAAGGATATATCGAGATATCGAGTGTTCTCTCCTCCAACACTGTATTCCTTTTCCACTCTTCCGGGATAGCGAGTCCTGAGCTTCTTCAATCTAAGCACAACCTATTGTTGCGAATATAAGCTTAACAAGTAAAAGCGGGCTTAGTTCGGCCGGGCCGAATCTTATATACCCTCCACCAGGGATCGCATTTGTCGAGTTCTTTTCCCGCCATCTTAGGCAAAAAAAGGATAAAGGAAAAGATTTGGTCTGCTATTAGAGCGATATCAAGATATGGTCCGGTTTGGGTCACAATTAAATTATATGTTGGAGACCTGTGCAAAATGTCAGCCAATTCAAATAAGAATTGCCTCCTTTGGGGCCTCAAGAAGTAAAATAGAGAGATCGATTTATATGGGAGCTGTATCGGGCTATAGACCGATTCAGACTATAATAAACACGTATGTTGATGGTCATAATGATCATCATGATGGTCGCACAAAATTTCAGACAAATCGGATAATAATTGCGACCTCTAGAGGCTCAAAAGTCAAGATCCCAGATCGTTTTATATGACAGCTATATCAGGTTATGAATCGATTTGAACCTTATTTGACATAGTTGTTGAAAGTAAGAATAAAATACGCCATGCTAAATTTCAGCCAAATCGGATAGGAATTGCACCCTCTAGAAGCTCAAGAAGTCAAGTCCCCTGATCTGTTTATATGACAGCTATATCAGGTTATGAACCTATTTGAACCATACTTGTCACAGTTGTTGGATATCATAACAAAATACATCGTAAAAAATTCATTGAAATCGGATAAGAATTGCGCCCTCTAGAGGCTCAAGAAGTCAAAACCCAAGATCGGTTTATATGACAGCTATATCAGGTTATGGACCGATTATAACCATACTTGGCACAGTTGTTGGATATCATAACAAAGCACGTGGTGAAAAATTTTATTCTAATCGGATAAGAATTGCGCACTCTATAGGCTCAAGAAATCAAGACCCAAGATCGGTTTATATGGCAGCTATATCAAAACATGGACCGATATGGCCCATTTACAATACCAATCGTGCTTTCGACAGACAGACGGACGGACGGACATGGCTAGATCGACAAAATTTTTTGCGACGATCAAGAATATATATACTTTATGGGGTCTCATACGAATATTTCGAGTAGTTACAAACAGAATGACGAAATTAGTATACCCCCATCCTATGGTGGAGGGTATTAAAAGATGTATATGTATAAAGATCCAGCATCGTTGTATACCTGGCCATGACAATTCCAATAAGTAACAGGAGCAAACTTCTTAGGCCCCTCATTTTTATAGCCGAGTCTGAACGTTGTGCCGCAGTGCGACATCTTTTTGGGGCAAATGTTGATAGCATTAGGAGGGGATAACCACAGCTGAAATTGTTCTCATGCTCTCGTCAGGATTCGGGGCCAGGTGTTCAGCGTCATAGGCGTACATGCCTCTGCGCTACAGTGGGCTCCTTTAAATTGAATATCAAATTTAGAACATCTCCTAAACCTATATTTACTACTGGACATTAATGTTGACATCAATTTTCTCTTTCTATTTTTAATAAAAATCAGAAGTTGTGTTGTGCAAGCATTTAATTTCGAAGGCCAGGGTTCTTTGAAAAAGTTTCTAAGACAGCCTTCTCATGATAAAATACATGGTTTTCTAATATGGTTGTCTGTCAAGTCTGTCTTATTGAAATAATAATTAAATTTACCCATTATTTTGGGATACTTAATTAAGAGCGCCTTAAGCCCGAAATATGCTAAATCGAAATCTGACTTAAATTTCTCATTTAGTATTTTACTCTCCTATTTTATTTTATTTTTTTTTATACCCACCATCATAGGATGGGTGTATACTATTCTAGTCATTCTGTTTGTAACACCTCAAAATATTAGTCTAAGACCCCATATAAGTATATATATTCTTGATCGTCTCAATATTTTGATTCGAAATAGCCATGTCCGTCCGTCCGTCCGTCTGCCGAAATCACGAAAGCGGTCGAACGCGTTAAGATAGCAGCTTGAAATTTTTGCACACATACTTAGTATTGACGTAGGTCGTTGAGAATTGCAAATGGGCTATATCGGTTCAGATTTAGATATAGCTCCTATATATACCGATCTCTCGATTCAACTTCTTGAGCCCCTTGAAGCCTAAATCTGTCTATAACCTGATATAGCTTCCAAATAAACCGATATCCCGATTTGACTTCTTGAGCCCCAGGAAGCCGCAGTTTTTGTCCGAATTGGCTGATATTAAGAATGTGGTGTTCTGTTATGACTTCGAACAACTGTGCCAAGTGCGGCCCAAATCTATCTATAACCTGATATAGCTCCCATATAAATACGTTTTTACACCCACCACCATAGAAAGGGGGTATACTAATCTAGTCATTCCATTTGTAATATCTCGACATATTCGTCTAAGACCCCATAGAGTATATATATTCTTGATCGTCTCGACGTTCTGATCCGAAATAGCCATGTGCGTCCGTCCGTGTGTCGAAAGATTTGCATATTGGGTTGCCCAAAAAGTATTTTTTTAAAAGAAAGTAAATGCATTTTTAATAAAACTTAGAATGAACTTTAATCAAATATACTTTTTTTACACTTTCTTTCTAAAGCAAGCTAAAAGTAACATCTGATAACTGACAGAAGAAAGAATGCAATTACAGAGTCACAAGCTGTGAAAAAATTTGTCAACGCCGACTATATGAAAAATCCGCAATTACTTTTTGGGTCGGGTTTTGAAGTCGCATATTTTTTGTCAGATTTGACTGAAATTTTGAACATAGTGTTCTGTTAAGACTTTCAACACCTGTGCCAAGTACGGTCAGAATCGGTCTATAACCTGATATTGCTTCCATATAAACTGATCTCTCGATTTGATTTTATGAGCCCCAGGAAGGCTCAATTCTCGTCCAATTCTGTTGAAGTTTTACACCTAGTGTTCTGTTGAGACTTGACTTCTCGAGCCCCTGGAAGACGCAATATTCGTCCAATTTGGCTGAAATTTTGCATGTGGTGTTCTGTTATGACTTTCAACAACTGTGCTAAGTACGGACCAAATTGGTCTATAACCTGATACAGCTCCCATATAAACCGATCTTCTGATTTGACTTCTTGAGCCCCTGGAAGGCGCAATATTCGTTCGATTTGGCTGAAATTTTGCATGTAGTGTTCTGTTAAGAATTTCAACAACTGCGCAAAGTACGGTCCGAATCGGTCTTTAACCTGATATAGCTTCCATGTAAACCGGTCTCTCGATCATCATTGTTCGGTTCCTAGAAGCTTAAATTTTTGCTGGTTTGACAAATGTTAACTAAATTTGTTTTGCATACATTTTTAGCAGTATCCTTGGTGGTGGGTTGCCAGGATTCGGCCCGGCCGAACTTGGCACGCTTTTACTTGTTTTCATTTTATTTTTTTAATTTTAATTTTTTCGCTTCAAATTATCAAGCAACTCTAGGCCCTAGAGGTTAGAGAGCAACAATGCGGTTCTAAAGAAAGCACTCGCCATGCTAGAAACGTCAGCCAAACGTGTGTCGTCTGTGATCAAATCCATCTGATGTCTGGCAATTTATTTTTAGTAATCAATTTAAAATTTTATACCCACCACCGAAGGATGGGGGTATATTCATTTTGTCATTCCGTTTGCAACACATCGAAATATCCATTTCCAACCCTATAAAGTATATATATTCTTGATCAGCGTAAAATCTAAAATGATCTAGCCATGTCCGTCCGCCTGTCCATCTGTCTGTTGAAATCACGCTACAGTCTTTGGAAATAGAGATATTGAGCTGAAACTTTGCACAGATTCTTTTTTTTTCCATAAACAGGTTAAGTTCGAAGATGGGCTATATCGGACTATATCTTGATATAGCGCCCATATAGACCGATCCTCCGATTTAGGGTATTAGGCCCATAAAAGCCACATTTATTATCCGATTTTGATGAAATTTGGGACAGTGAGTTGTGTTAGGCCCTTAGACATCCTTCATTAATTTCTCAGATCTGTCCAGATTTGGATATAGCTGCCATATAGACCGATCCTCCGATTTGGGGTCTTAGGCCCATAAAAGCCACATTTATTATCCGATTTTTGCTGAAACTTGGTACAATAAGTTGTCCTAGGCCCTTCGACATCTTTTTTCAATTTGGCCCTAATGGGTTAAGATTTGGATATTGCTGCCATATAGACCCTTAAAATGCGCATTTATTGTCCGATTTCGCCGAAATTTTGGACAGTGTGTTAAGTCAAGCCCCTTGATATACTTCTGCAATATGGCACAGATCGGTCCATATTTGGATATAGCTGCCAAATAGACCGATCTCTCGGTTTTATTGTACGATGTCGCCGAAATTTGGGACAGTGCTTTGTGTTAGGCTTTTCAACATTTTTCTTCAACTTGGGCCAAATCGGTCCAGATTTGTATATAGCTGCCATGTAGACCGATATTTCGAAGAATTTGAAATCTTGGTCCCATAAAAGAAACATTTATAATCCGATTTCACTGAAATTTGACACAGTGACTTATAATAGGCTTTTTGACATCCGAGTCGTATATGGTTCAGATCGATTTATTTTTAGATATAGCTACTGTATTTATTAGTATTTGGTCCAAATCGGAACGTATTTCGATATAGCTGCTTGGGGATATAAGGCATGCCATTTTCACCGGATTTTGATGAAAGATGGGTTACATATAAACCCGAGGTGGTAGGTATCCAAAGTTCGGACCGGCCGAACTTAACGCCTTTTTATTTGTCGAATTTCTGGTGTGGTTCATTCTCATGGTCATTAGCTCGGGCGCATTTCTTATCCGATATTGCTGAAGTTTTGTAAGAGGTGTTTTGTTATGACGTTCAACAACTGTGCCAAGTACGGTGTTAATCCGTTCATAACCTGATATAGCTGCCATATAAACCGATCTGGGATCTTGACTTCTTTACCCATTAGAGGGCACAATTCCTATCCGATTTGGCTGAAATTTTGCATTATGTGGTTAAAATGGTTAAAAAATGTGGTTTGCAATATGGCTAAAATCGGTCCATAACCTAATATAGCTGCCATATAAACCGACCTGGGATCTTGACTTCTTAAGCCTCAAGAGGGCGTAATTATTATCAGAATTGGCTGAAATTTTGTACAATGGCTTCTCCTATACCTTCAATATACGTGTCAAATATGGTCTGAATTGATCTTCAGCCTGATACAGCTCCCCTATAAACCGAACCCCTAAAAGGCCCAATTCTTATTCGATCTCACTGAAATTTGACACATAGACTTCTACTGTGGTCTCCAACGCTTAATTCAATTAGCATAGCAATTCTTTTCCTTTATCCTTGGTTTACCTAAGAAGAAATGCCGGGAAAAGAACTCGACAAATGCGATCCATAGTGGAGGGTATAAAAGATTCGGCCCGGCCGTACTTAGCACGCTTTTACTTGTTTTTAAAGTAGAGATTGCGGTTTGACCACTTCAGAAGATAATCAAATTACAAGTTTTTAGAGATAGAATGTTTTAATTAAATTGTATTTGAATTCAAGCCCAAATGATTTAGGTTACTTTTGGATCAGTGCATTGATGCGTTGGGATTTATTTAGCTGCCAATATTTACACATCCACACAGTTAATTTTAATATCAGTCCAGGCCGAAAGTTTTGTCTATTTTCAAACCAAATATCTATTTGAAATGAATAAATATTTGCGGTATTTTGTTGGTTGTTCTTTAATACCTTTTGCTCCACTTAAAACTGATGCCGAAAAATAAACTCTAAATGTCCTTGAGGAAAAGTTTTGCGGGACGTCATTGATGACGACAGTAACATTGACCATTTGCACGTTTCAACTTTTATGTGTCGCACTTTCCTTTCTCAACTTTCAGAGACTCTAACGTGCACTTAAGCGGAGCACTGGAGACGCATAAGTATGGCTTGAGGTTACGTGTCAGGAATTGAAGTTTACGTGGCACAACTTGATAAAAGTTTTGTGAGTGTGTTTTCCAGTTAATTTATGTGATTTCATTTATTGTTTTTGTTTTTCTGTTTTGGTGCATAAGTTTGGGTATCACAGGCATTAAGTCATCCACAAATTTGAATTAACATTTGTGGAAAGGTTTTCGAAGAGGAAATGATTTGTAAAGGCTTTCATTTAACAGCAAATTTACAGTTTTTCCAAGTTTTGTTAATTTTAGCCTAGTACTTTGGAAGGTCAAAAGGTTTATACCTACCACCATGAAGAACCATCAGCAGGTGCTTTAGGGTATTTAGGTCTCCTATGGATTAAATGGGTTTTTATTTAAACAAACTGTGTGTTGCTAGTTTAAATAAATATTAAAACGTTGGCCGTGTAGAGCCGGAAGTTAATTGTGGCAGAGATTTAAGATACTTTGCTGGTAAATATATAAGGCAGATTAAAAAAAAAGTTTTGTGCATAATGGTTATAGAAATAAAGTCTCCAGCAAAGGCATTCGTATTATTGCAGTGGGAAATATGTTTCATAGCTCAATTGCATTGTTGACTTTAACCTTCGGGATATACAATTTACGCATATTCATTAACATTACGTTTGAATATTTTTAGAATATTGTCTATAAAATAGATATCTTTACAGCTCAGTAACTTTTTGTCTTTTGTATAGGTACTTTTATAACGACATTCCTTGAAGGTTCCCATGGAAAGAAAACATCATTAGCATTACTTTGCATTATGTTGACATTGTTTTCTATGCGTAACAACTTCATAAAGTTTTGTGTTTATTTCCAAAAACGTATTCGGAAAAATTTCTATGGCAAATAACAATTGAAAAGAGGGTAAAATGTGTCCTTACGCATCCTTGTTGGAATTCATTTTCTAATACTGAATAACAAAAACGGGAGTCCTTTAAAACGCCTATGCATTGTTTCATTGGAAAGCCTTTCTATCAACATAAATACGCGAATACTACCCATCCGCTAAAGAAAATTTAAAAAGAAGTAAGAAGCATGTATTATTAGAACAAATCAAATGGTTTGGAGTGTATATGAAACATGGGCTCCTTTGGCTTTATTTGTTTTGTTTGTAATATATTTCATAAGTGTGTTTTATCGTCAGAATCCAATGAAAGATACACAGATATATCCAAATATGATCCGATTAGGATCGTATTCGACAAAGATGTAGAGGACTCCAATTATGCCAAATTTTTTGGGTCAAAGGCCATAAACCAGGAGATCGGCCTATGTGGCAGCTTTATTCTTTCTGTACCCTCCACCATAAGATGGGATTTACTTATTTCGCCATTCCGTTTGTAACACCTGAAAATATTCTTCTAAGATCATCATGACATTTTAAGTCGATCCAGCCATATCCGAACGTCCTTCCGCCTGTCTGTCGAAAGCACGCAAACTTTCGAAGCAGTAAAGCTAGGCGCTTAAAATTTTCCACAAATTCTTCTTATTAGGAGCGAGACTAGAGATGGGTGATGAGTAAATACCCAAAAGGTATTTACCCGGTAAATTGGGTAAATACCCGGGGATTTACCCATTTATACCCAAAAGCTGGGTATTTATAGTTTTGAATATATATTGGGTATAAAAACATTTTTCAAAATATTTTTGATGATTTCTTATTCTTTGTATATAAATTTGATGTTCTGATCTCATAAAATCGGATTTTAGTTATGTGTAGCCGCTATATAGACCAATTTTCAGACTTAAAGTGTAGAGGCAATAAATTGGTCATTTTTCATTCGATTTCAATGAAATTTGGCATAGTGAGTTCTGGTATTCCCAGAAAATGGGCCATATCGGTCCATGTTTTGATATAGCTGCCATATAAACCGATCTTGGGTCTTGACTTCTTGAGACTCTAGAGTGCGCAATTCTTATCCGATTAGAAAAAAATTTTTGAAGAACGTGTTTTGTTATGATATCCAGCAACTGTGCCAAGTATGGTTCAAATCGGTCCATAACCTGATATAGCTGCCATATAAACCGATCTTGGGTCTTGACTTCTTGAGCCGCTAGAGTGCGCAATTCTTATCCGATTGGAATGAAATTTTGCACGACGTGTGTTGTTATGATATACAACAACTGTGCCAAGTATGGTTCAAATCGGTCCATAACCTGATATAACTGTCATATAAACCGATCTTGGGTCTTGACTTCTTGAGCCTCTAGAGGTCGCAATTATTATCCGATTTCCCTGAAATTTTGTACGACGGATCCTCTCATGACCATCAACATACGTGTTTATTATGGTCTGAATCGGTCTATAGCCCGATACAGCTCCCATATAATTCGATCTTTCTATTTTACTTTGTGAGCTAAGCAATTATTATTCGAATTGGCACTTTACAGCAATGAATAGGGGTCTACCAGAGCTCACTGTGCCAAATTTCATTGAATTCGGATAAAAAATTACCAATTTATTGCCTCATGACTTTAAGTCTGGAGACCGGTCTATATAGCTGCTACATATAACAAAAATCCGATTTAATGAGATCAGAAACCGACATTGGATCTTGACTCCTTGAGCCACTAGAAGGCGCAATTCTTATCCGATTTTGATGAAGTTTGGCACAACTGTGCAAAGTATGCAAGTGTAAAGGTCTATAAAATCGCACTGTTTCAAATTTCATCGAAATCGGATAAAAAATGCTCCTTTTATGGGCTCAAACTCTTTATCGGGAGATAGGTCTATGTAGCAGCTATATCCAAATATGGCCCGATCTGGACGATATTCAACAAAAAGGTTTAGAGGGGTACAGGAACTCGCTGTGCCAAATTTCATTGATATATAATGAAAAATGCTCCTTTTATAGACGCATTACACAATATCGGGAGATCGGTATATATGACAGCTATATCTAAATATGGTTCGATCTGTAAGACATTTGACAGGAATGGGTAGGGGTCTACTAGAACACACTGTGCCAAATTTCATCGAATTCGGGTAATAAATTGATCTTTTATGACCTCAATACCCTCTATCGGGAGATCGGGTGTTCGGTCTAAGGGCAGTTATATCCAAATATAGTTCGATCTGAACCGCACTTCACAGCAATGAATAGGGGTCTACCAGAACTCACTGTGCCAAATTTGATTGAAATCGGATGAAAAATTACCAATTTATTGCCTCAAGACTTAAAGTCTGGAGATCGGTCTATATAGTGGCTACATATAACTAAAATCAGATTTAGTGAGATCAGAAGACCAGGTTTATACACAAAGAATACGAAATCATCAAAAATTGTTCGGAAAATATTTTTATACCCAAGATATCTGCAAAATTATAAATAACCAAATAAATACCCAAAAAAGGTATTTATTGGGTATTTACCCAATAAATACCCAAGCGTTGGGCATTTACCCGGTAGAAACCCATCTCTAAGCATGACGATGATCGCTAACTCCACATGAAAATGTGGCTACATCAACATTAGTGATGGTCCGTTGGGATCGTAATAGGCCATATCGATTCATGTTTTGATATAGCTGCCATATAAACCGACATTTGATCTTGACTTCTTGAGCCGCTAGAGGGCGAAATTCTTATCCGATTTGGATGAAATTTTACATGAGGTGTTTCGTTATAACTTTCAACAACTGTGTTATATATGGCTCAAATCAAATGATATAGCTGCCATATGAACCGATCTGGGGTCTTTACGTGTTGAGCCTTTAGAAGGCGCAAATTCTATCCGATTTCTCTGAAATTTTGCTTGAAGTGTTTCGTTATGACTTTCAACAACTGTGCAAAGTATGGTTCAAATCGGTCCATAACCTGATATAGCTTCCATATAAACCGATCTGAGATCTTGACTTCTTGAGCCTCTATAGGGCTTAATTATTATCCGATTTGGCTGAAATTTTGTAAAACGACTTCTCCCATGACTTTCAACATACATGTCAAATATGGTCTGAATCGGTCTTTAGACTGATACAGCTCCCATATAAACCCATTTCTCGGTTTTACTTCATGATCCCTTAAAGGGCGCAATTCTTATCGGATCGGGCTGAAATCATACAGAAAAACTTCTACTATTCAACATTTAGTTCAATTATGGTCCGAATGGGATCTGTTTGCCTAAAAAGAGATCGGGCAAAGAATTCTACAAAGGCGATCCATGGTGGAGGGTATAATAGATTCGGCCCGGCTGAACTTAGTGCGATTTTACTTGTTTGTTTTAAACTTGTGCCTAGGTAGATACAATTGCAAACTTTCTCAAAGTTGTATCTTCCAACTTTCTCTGATTGTTTGGTCTTAATGACGCCCAAAAAGTGGCATGTCCAAATTTAATGAAAATTTAAAACAATTGTGACCTGTACCTTTATTAAAGGAATAAATGTATATAAAGACGGATATGGCTAAATCAATTCAGAAAGAATTTGTAAGTCGTTAGGTATACGAGGGTTGCATTTAATGTTTCGGGATTGGACAACACTTGTGTCGCAATCTACAAACTGACAGCTCTATCGTAAAGCTTGACATTTTTGAGGTAATACGTACTCAGAACTTTTCGACATACGAACTCAATATTATTATTTACAGTAACTTACAAGATTCATCTGGCCCAAAAATTGGAATTTAATCGTGAACATTTTCGTGCGATTTTTTTTTACTACTTTCGACGTGGATTAACTCAACAACAGTGCATCGATGAACTTAATTAAATTTTAGGCGATAAAGGTACATCAAGGACCAGTGTTTATCGATGGTATGGTAAATTCAACCGAGCGTAGTTCACTCCAAGACGAATTTTGTGAAGGTCGTCCGAAATTAGTTGTTGTTCCAATAACCATTGATGTTGTGCGCCAACTGATATTGCAAGATCGTCATGTTACCTATCGTGAGATTGAGACAACCTTAGACATTAGTGGGACCAGCATACATTGCATGAACATTTGACCGTCAAAAAAATTTGTTCACGTTGGATCCCACACAATTTGGCAATCGCTCAAAAAAAGTCTCTTGTCGATTGGTCGAAAGAAATACTCCAAAATACGATTGAGGTGCTTCGAAACACGTCTATGAGATCGTGACAGAGTGATTAATCTTATTAGATTTACGCATATGAGCCCGAAAGTAAACAGCAGTTGTTGTCGTGTGCGAGCAACTTTTATTGAATTTGGCTCATCTTGAAACACCCATACCGTCGATTGCTGTTTAATAAATCCCATGTCAGCCGGTTGTACGACCGGATTGACCCGATACAACACACTACAACAATGTTGTATACTGAGGCGGCAGGCTTGCAGATGAAGGAATCCATCGGGTCAATCCGGTCGTACAACCGGCTGACATGGGATTTAGTAAACAGCAATCGACGGTATGGGTGTTTCAAGATGAGCCAAATTCAATAAAAGCTGCTCGCACACGAAGCACTTTCAAGTAAATGATTGCCTGTTTTTTCGGAAAAACTGGACATATCTCATATCGCAATCGTAATACTATAACAACGCAGAACAGTCAATTTTGAGTGGTACACAACTATTTGTTTGCCACTCTTATTCCTAGAAACCAGGCAAACCAACCGCCGAAGACGGATCACTCTTCACCACGACAATGCGAGCTTTCACACATCGGCTCAAACAACTTAATTTTTGAGCACTCAAAACATCGATTTGATGAGTCATCCGCCGTATAGTCGTGATTTGACACCGAATGACTTCTTTTTATTCCCGTACCTAAAAAATAAAATGAGAGGTCATCGTTTTTCGACACCTGAAAAAGCGGTTGATGTGTTCAGAATGTATGTTTTGGAGATACCCCAATCAGAGTCGCAAAAGTGCTTCGACAATTGGTTCAAACGCATGCAAAAGTGGAGGCCACCGTTGCGCAGAGGTTAGCATGTCCGCCTATGACGCTGAACGCCTAGGTTCGAATCTTGGCGAGATCATCAGAAAAATTTTTCAGTGGTGGTTTTCCCCTCCTAATGCTGGCAACATTTGTGAGGTACTATGCCATGTAAAACTTCTCTCCAAAGAGGTGTCGCACTGCGGCACGCCGTTCGGACTCGGCTATAAAAGGGAGGCCACTTATCATTGAGCTTAAACGTGAATCGGACTGCACTCATTGATATGTGAGAAGTTTGCCCCTGTTCCTTAGTGGAATGTTCATGGGCAAAATTTGCATTTTTGCATGCAAAAGTGTATAAATCTTAATGCAGAATATTTTGAAAAACAATAAAGCGATTTTCGATGATTAATATTTGAAATATAAAACGCAACCCTCGTACTTTACAATGGGTTTAGCTCTTCTCCTCCTTGGTGTTGTAAAAAAATGTACAAAGTTATAATACCCATACCATAATAGTGGTGTAGTGTATAATGGACATGTATAGCTGCTGTATAACGGCATGCTGCAGTGCAGTTTTTGGGGATAAGTTTATACATCACTAGTACCTCACAAACGTAGCCATCATTAGAAGGGGATAACCACTACTGAACATTTTTTTCTCGCTTTGATTCGTTCAGCGTCATAGACGGACATGCTAACCTCTGCGCTGCGTTGTCCTCCAAATAAACTTAAAGGGTGCATAAAATATGAATTTTTTAACGCCTATCGACGTAGTTCGGATAACTAATATATGGTTATTCTAAAATTTAGCCCTGCTTAACTGAATTCTTTTTACCTTTTTTGAGTGTATGCTAGTATCTTTGTAGCATGCATTTTTACTCTCCCTCATTTTAAAAGAATAACTTATAACTTTCTTTCATACAGTTGATTTTTTGACATCAAAGATGAATTTTAAGTCAACTTAAAGTCAAATTTTCATAGGGCTCTGTTTACACTTTCTTACTCCTTTAAACTTTCTTTGTGCTTTTCTTGGGATTTAGGTTGAGAGGGGGAAAACCCATGCTTGCACCCATTTGCTTTAGCTTGTTGGTTTCTCAACGCATCAAAGCACACTTTGAGAAACTTTTTAACTTAAATTTGATCAAGTGGAAGTGAAATTGAATGCGGATGACTGGGAAAACGTGTGCAAGTCGTTTTAGATGTATGCGTATGGCTTTTACAAAGTTTACATTCATCAAAGTGTGTTGGGGTGTTTGTTGCATTTGTAGAATGTGTAGCATTGGTTTGGAGGCCAACATAGCACAGAGGTAAGCATGGCCGTCTATGACGCCTCGGTTCGAATCCTGCCGAGAACATCAGAGAAATATTTCAGTGGTCGCTAACGCCTCCTAATGCTGGCGATATTTGTAAGGTACTATGACAAGTATAATCTTATTCCGAATGCAGCACGTCGTTTCACAGCAGCTATATATGTAAATTATATCCTACACTACTATTATGGTATAGGCATTATGGTATGTTTGAACCGTTGAGTGGAGCGGACATTTCGTTATCTCGCTCCGCAAGAATATTCTGTAACTCATAAAAGGTAGTTATTTTCGAAAAAAAATATAAGTCACTCAAGGATAGCTACTAAAGTGATATCCATTAGAAGCTTGACGATCTGCGTCTGTTTTCAGTGGAGAGGCAGATGTAGAACCTGGGAGCAGGCTACCCCAAAGACTACACGTCTAGGTTCGGAAACGGCACCGAAGTCAGCCAAAAGGCCACGGTCACCTCCAGGGCATCCCGTGCCTAAAAGAACTAAGGCAAACAATAGTAATATGGGTTCAAGAATCTTTGCTAATGGCACTAAGGACAGGTTGGCGATGACAGTTGTCAACATTTGGAGTGGGAAAGTCAATGGACTGCGATGTCCTTGCGGAATGGCCCCTCCAGTTTGTGACGCGGCAGTCTGGTATCGGGGCCGAAACAAACGAATTGCTTCGGGGATCAACGCTCCATCGAAATGTTTCGTTGTGCCCAAAGAAAGTATGGCAGGAGCACTGGGCTTAGTAAAGAAAGAAGATATTCCTTCTCAATCAATGGCTCACACTTGGATACATAAGATTCCCTTAGATCTAAATTCATACTTAGGAAATTAGGGGAATGTTATCCTAATCTTTCAACCATCTACTGAAAGGTTGGTAGATTGGATGAGGTTGATGGCGACCAGAGACATGCGGTATTCGCATACCGTTCGGACTCGGATATAAAAATGAGGCCCCTTATCATTGAGCTTAAACTTGAATAAATATAAATATATGTTCTAAATTATTTTTTCCTACGGTACTGATGATAATTAATTGATTACTGGAAAGAAATCGCCAGATAGCAAACGGATTTGATCATAGACAACACACCTTCGCCGTACGTTTCTAGCATGACTAGTAACATACCAGAAACGTTTGCCAAAGGCATGCTGTCTATGATCAAATCCATGATTTACCAGTAAAATTCCCAAAACAAGTAAAAAGGCGTTAAGTTCGGCCGGGTCGAACTTTGGATACCCACCACCTCGGGTATATATGTAAACCAACTTTCGTCATAATCCGGTGAAAAATGCATAATTTATGCCCCCATAGAAACTATATAGAAATATGGTTCGATTTGGACCAAATTTGACACGGATATTGAATGGTCTAATAAGTACAAGTCATTGTTAAATTTTGTAGAACAAAATATTGGTCTTTTTGGTAGCCATATCCAAACATAGACAAATATAGATCTGAACCATATACGACACGGATGTCGATAAGTCACAGTGTCAAATTTCATTATAAATGTGTCTTTTATGGGGTCAAGACTTTAAATCCAGAGATTGGTCTATATGGCAGCAATATTCAAATCTGGACCAATCTGGGCCAAATTGCAGAAAGATGTCGAAAAGTCTAACGCAACTCACTGTCCCAAATTTCGGTGAAATCGGACATTAAATGCGCCTTTTATTGGCCCAAAACCTTAAATCGAGAGATCGGTCTATATGGCAGCTTATCCAAATCTGGATCGATCCTTGCCAAATTGCAGAAAGATGTCTAACGCAACTCACTGTCCCAAATGTTGCCAAATCGGACAATAAGTGGGCAAATCAGGACCAATCTGGGCCATATTGTTTCGAGTGGCCTAATTTAATTGACTGTTCAAAATTTCGGCGACATCGGACAATATGGGTCCAAAACCTTAAATCGATAGATGGGTCTATATGGCAGCAATATCTAAATCTGGACTGATCTGGGCCAACCAAATTGAAGAAGGATGTCGACTGGCCTAACACAACTCACTGTCCCAAATTTCGGCAAAATTGGATAACAAATGTGGATTTTATGGGTCTTAGACACTAAATCGGCGGATCGGCCTATATGGGGGCTATATCATGATATAGTCCGATGTAGCCCATCTTCGAACTTAACCTGCTTATGGACAAAAAGGAATCTGTGCAAAGTTTCAACTCAAAAGCTCAGTTTTTAAAGACTATAGCGTGATTACAGCAGGCAGACGGACGGACATAGCTAGATCGTCTTAGATTTTTACGGTGATCAAGAATATATGTAATTTATAGGGTCGGAAATGGATATTTTGATGTGTTGCAAACGGAATGACAAAATGAATATACCCCCATCCTTCGGTTGTGGGTATAAAAATTCGAAAACATCCTAAAGAGAGACATGTTTTCAAACAGGTAAGATTTTCACTAAAACTAATTAATTTCCGGGCTTTTTTAATTCGAACACCTACTTAGTTTTTAGCAAAATGTAGAACTTACAAAGCCATTATACCAAATATGGACATATTGAACAATAGTTTTACCCTTCATCCTATACTTCAATAAAAGATTTTCGGTTAATTAAAATGAAGCTCATAGGAGAATGTGGGCACGTAATTTTAGTAGAATATATAGGGTTGCCCAAAAAGTAATTGCGGATTTTTTAAAAGAAACTAAATGCATTTTTAATAAAACTTTAATGAACTTTAATCAAATATACTTTTTTTACACTTTTTTTCTAAAGCAAGCTAAAAGTAACAGCAATTACAGAGTCACCACAAGCTGTGAAAAAATTTGTCAACGCCGACTATATGAAAAATCAATTACTTTTTGGGCAACCCAATAGATGGTTATTTTTATAAAAATTGGTTAAAATTTTTTTTTTTCTTGAAATATATTATTAAATCCTGGCTACCTCACTGGATGCCATATAAATCGACTTCATTTTGTTTAAAATAGCTCAAAGCTAACAGACACTGGCACTTAGGTGGGGACACAATGCCAGACATGAACCAACTTAGGGGACAAGGTATGAAGAACAATTACTCTCATATAAATTTGTTAGTGAAAACAGCTAAATTTTTCTGAAACAGCGGAAAGACTGTCGAAAATGGGACAGCAGTAATTTATTGCTAAAACAGCAAACATTTTCTGCTATTTTCAAATTTTGAAAAGTTAAAAAAGCTCAAAAATGTCATAAATATTAAAAAAAAATTATATTTCATCTTATTTTTAATTTTGCAAGCATATAACTTAACATTTTTATACCCTCCACCATAGGATGGGGGTATACTAATTTCGTCATTCTGTTTGTAACACCTCGAAATATTCGTCTAAGACCCTATAAAGTATATATATTTTTGATCGACATGACATTTTATGTCGATCTAGCCATGTCCTCCCGTCTGTCTGTCCATCCGTCTGTCGAAAGCACGCTTATTTCGAAGGACTAAAGCTAGCCGCTTGAAATTTTGCACAAACACTTCTTATTAGTGTAAGTCAGTTGGGATTGTAAATGGGCTATATCGGTCCATGTTTTGATATAGATGCCATATAAACCGATGTTGGATCTAGACTTCTTGAGCCTCTAGGGGGCGCAATTTTTATCCGATTTGGCTGAAATTTGGCATGAAGTGTTTCGGTCTGAGTTCTAACAACTGTGCTAAGTATGGTTCAAATCGGTCCATGTTTTGATAAAGCTGTCATATAAGCCGTTCTGGGGTCTTGACTTCTTGATCCTCTAGAGGGCGCAATTACTATCTGATTTGGCTGAGATTTTGTATAAAGTGTTTTATTATGACTTCCAAAAACTATGCAACGTATGGCTTAAATCGGTCTATAACCTGATATAGCTGTCATATAAACCGATCTGTGATCTTGACTTCTTGAGCCTCTAGAAGGCGTAATTATTATCCAATTTGGATGAAATTTTGAACAACGGCTTTCCCCATAACCTCCAACGTACGTGTCAAATGCGGTCCGAATTGGTTTATAGCCTGATACAGCTCCCATATAAAGCAATCTCTCTATTTTACTTCTTGAGCCTCTAGAGGGCGCAATTCTTAACCGATATGGCTGAAATTTGGCATGACATGTTTTGTTATGACTTCCAATAACCGTACTAAATATGGTTCAAATTGGTCCATAACTTGACTTCTTGAGCCTCTAGGGGGCGCAATTATTATCCGATTTTGAACAACGGTTTCTCTCAAGACCTTCAACATGCGTGTCAAATATGGTCTGAATCGGTCTATAGCCTGAAACAGCACAACAGAGATACCAGGAAAAGAACTCGACAAATGAGATGCATGGTGGAGGGTATATAAGATTTGGCCCGGCCGAACTTATCAAGTTTTTTTTTTTTGTTTTTGTGCTAATTTTCAAGCGAGTTTAAATAAAGCAGACACAATAAGCACTACTTTTTAATACAAGCTTAAAAAAAAAAATGTCCAAAATTGACAATTTTTATACCCTCCTCCATAGGATGGGGGTATTCTAATTTCGTCACTTCGTTTGTAACACCTCGAAATATTCTTCTAAGTATATAAATTTTGATCGTCATGACAATTTAAAACCGATCAAGCCGTATTAATCCGTCTGTCCGTCCGTCTATCGAAAGCACGCTAACTTTCGAAGGAGTAAAGCTAGGCGCTTGAAATTTTGCACAAAAACTTGCTATCAGTGTAGGTCGGTTGGGATTGTAAATGGGACATATCGGTTCAAATCTTAATATAGCTGCCATATAAACCAATCTTGGATGTTGATTTCTGAAGCTGCTAGGGGTAGCAATACTCATCCGGTTTGGCTGAAATGTTGCACAGTGTTTTTTTTTAATTCCAAAAATTGTGGTTAGGATGGTTCAAATTGGCCAATATAGCTGCCATATAAACCGATCTTGAATCTTGATTGAGCCACTAGAGGGCGCAATTCTCATCGGATTAGGCTCAAATTGCATGAGGTGTTTTGTTGTAACTTCCAACAACTGCGCTAAGTATGGTTCAAATCGGAACGTAAACTGATATAGCTGTCACATAAAAAAATCTGGGATTTTGACTTCTTAAACCTCTAGAGGGCGCAATTCTTAGCCGATTTGGCTTAAATTTTGTACAACGTCTTCTCCCATGTCCATAAAAATATGGTCTGAATCGATCTATAGCCTGATACAGCTCCCATATAAACCGATCTCCCGATAATGTCATTTGAGTATCAATAGCATCGTTAATTTCCCATCACCTATATTTCAAACGAAAATGAGAAGTGAAAATCAGGAGATCCATTAATATAGAAGCAATATCAATGCACAGACCAAATAAAGCAAGGTAAATAAAGTCAGTTGAAAGTCATGAGAGAAATCAATGTATAAAATGCTAGCCTAATCGGATGAAAATTGCGCCCTCTATAGGTGCAATTCATCTTAAAGGATACACTCAGGGTGGGATTGCTTATTTTTGTTTAATTTTGCAAAAAATTTAACTTTTGCGATAGTATCCATCGGATCTTTATCAATAGATATTCTGTCAAAAAATTATATATCGATTGTATCGAGAGTGCCATCAATATTTTGCCAACTCTATCTTGAGCCTCTACAAGGTGCAATTCATATACGAATGGACTGAAATATTACCCAATGACTTCTACTAGGGTCTTCAACATTCAATTCATTTATGGTCCGATTCGGACTATAACTTATACATTATTCTTTGTTTGCCAGAAAGGAGATACCGCACAAAAAATTCGATAAATGCAATCAATGGTGGAGGGTATATAAGATCCGGCCCAACTTAGCACGCTCTTGCTTGTTTTTACTAATACATAACGAATACCTTAATTGTTATTTCGAAGTTCAAAAATTTTGAACAGATTTATTCAAAAGCTCAAAATTTTTAATTTAATATCAGGAGACAGTGTTTGCTGATATCAGCAGACTAATTTCTCTAAGTGTAGGGATTTAGTAAGTAGCACGGAATTCCTGACTGATTACCCCTTTCTATGTTACTTTTCAGTATTTAGAGTGCACAACAAGCCGGTTACTGGCTTAGATGTATGTCCATAGTGGCATGGGGCAGATTAATATCCGCCCCCTCTTTTCAATCTAACATAACCTTAAGTCGTTTGTGGGATTTTTTTGTTTTTGCAAATTTCAGGAGTTGTAAGTACCCAAATCTCGGCCCGACCGAAAATGTACCTAATTTATTGTACTTGCTTTTAATTTCTTTATTGAAATTAGAAAAAAAAGACTTGGAAGCAACTAATTTTTATCACCATTGTTTTAAATTTAAAATTTTCCTTAAAATACCATTAGAAGTTGCAAAGTACCATGACATTAAATGCAGAAGTACTTTATACCATCTCTGGCTCTGTTCTGCTATGTAAAATAAAATGTAAAAAAAGTTTTTAAAACACGTTTGGTTGTCTTTATTTATGTTGTGTGAAGATTGACATAGACGAAGAAAATAAAAGAAACTTTTGATATGTTTGACATGGTTTGACTTGGATTGACATTTGTAATGGATGAGTGCTAAAGCTGGCTCTTGCTAAGGACTAGGACATAAACATATACTCGTGAAAATATATATGAATTAATCAACTTGAAGCCTTAATCTAATTTTATAGAAAGAAAAGAGCTTATTTTGATGAATTGACGAATGATACTAGACAAGAATAAAGTGGTCTTGGCAGTTATATTGCCGTCTTGATAACAACAAGTACATATATTAATAAAAGAGCCTACAACGCAACATAGGACGATTAAAAATTGTTCGCACAGTATGAAGTGATTGTATTAAATTTTACTCTATTATTGTGATATGCTCGATTTAAGATGTTGTAATTTAGTTTACCAAAGGACTCTGCTGGTGCTCGGCATAGAAATATTATTTTAGAACACAAAAAAAAATTGATAGGAATTCTAATATTTCCAATTTCAGTTAAATAATATTGTTGAAGCACTTAATAAATATAATCTATTTTGTTAATAATTGTGAATTTAAGGCAACAAAGTGTTTATTGTTGCACAAATAAATTAAATAGTTTCTGATACTTTGTATCTATATTGCCATTGAAATGTTAGATTGCGGTTTTGATATTCTAGTTTCCGATAACAATCCGAAACCACAATAATGCAATTTTGAATTGCTAATTATAGTGTGTGTAAAGTATAATTTGCAAAAATCCAACTCAGCTCTTTAGCCACGCTGCGTATGATGATTAATGTTTGTAGTACTAGTGTAACTCATACGCCATAATGAACTGTCAATATGTGCCAAAAAAAAAAAATTAAATATTTATTAGTAATTATACTGATGATCAAATGAAAATTTTGCATTTTATTTACCTTAAGTGAAAGCAATCCCCACCTCCAATAAACAATTCCCACCTTTCAATATTGAGGTAGAAAGGGCTTGGCGTTATTTAGGGGTGTAAAATGTAAACTTTGAAATATAATAAGTACCTAAAAAGGAATAATTGTCTATAGAGCATTATTTCAAACTTTAACAAGTAAAAAGACGTTAAGTTCGGCAGGGCCGAACTTTGGATACCCACCACCTCGGGTATATATATAAACCACCTTTCGTCAAAATCCATACCTTATGCGCCATAGAAGCTACATCGAATTATGTTCCGATTTGGACCAAATATTAATAAGTACAAGTTATTATTCAATTGTGTATAACAAAATATTGGTCTTTTTAGTAGCTGTATCTAAAAATAAACCGATCTGAACCATATACGACACGGATGTCGAAAAGCCTAACATAAGTCACTGTGTCAAATTTCAGTGAAATCGGATTATAAATGCGCCTTTTATGGGGCTAAGACTTTAAATCGAGATATCGGTCTACATGGCAGCTATATCCAAATCTAGGCCGATTTTGGTCAAGTTGCAGAAAAATGCCGAAGAGCCTAACAAAACGCACTGTCCCAAATTTCGGCGAATAATGCACCTTTATGGGCAGACATGGCAGCTCTATCCAAATCTGAACCGTTGAGACAAATTGAAGAAAGACGTCAAAGGGCCTAAGACAACTCACTGTGTCAAATTTCGGCGATATCGGACAATAAATGCGCCTTTTATGGCCCCAAAACCTAAAACCGAGGGATCGATCTATATGGCAGCTATATCCAAATCTGAACCGATCTGGGCCAAATTGACGAAGGATATTGAAGGGCGTAACACAACTCACTGTCCCGCATTTCAGCAAATTTTCGAAGGGCGTAACACAACTCACTGTCCTAAATTTCAGCAAAATCGGGTAATAAATGTGGCTATTATGGGCCTAAGACCCTTAATCGGAGGATCGGTCTATATGGCAGCTACATCCAAATCTGAACCTATCTGAGCAAAATTGAAGAAGGATGTCAAAGGGCCTAACACAACTCACTGTCCCAAATTTCAGCAAAATCGGATAAAAAATGTGGCTTTTATGGGCCTAAGACCCTAAATCGGAGGATCGGTCTATAAGGCAGCAATATCCAAATCTGAACCTATCTGGGCCAAATTGACGAATAATGTCGAATGGCTTAATGCAACTCACTGTCCCACATTTCAGCAAAATCATATAATAAATGTGGCTTTTATGGGCCTATGAACCTTAATCGGCGGATCGGTCTATATTGGGGCTATGTCAAGATATAGTCCGATCCGATAGCCCATCTTCGAACTTAACCTGCTTAGGTACAAAAAAAGAATCTGTGCAAAGTTTCAGGTCAATATATCAATTTTCAACAGACAGACGGGCAGACGGACGGACATGTCTTGATCGTCTTAGATTTTTACGCTGATCAAGAATATATATACTTTATAGGGTCGGAAATGGATATTTCGATGTGTTGCGAACGGAATGACAAAATGAATATACCCCCATCCTTAGGTGGTGGTTATAAAAAGTAAGGTTTAATCCATTTGACAAGCTCTATTGGGTCAGTAGATGGCGGACAGCGGAAAGACCTATAGGTCAGCTGTGTAAAATAAGCAGCCCCCAACACGAGGAGGGCAGTGCTTAGAGAACGATAGTTTCTCGTAACCATTAAGTTGGTAATGTTATGAAGGATTTGTTGATACGATATGCAGATTAATGCCCCACCTTGCTCAGAACGCAAGTCTTGCGTTAACACTCGCGAGGACGTCACTGCTTTCAATGGCACCCTCGGGGTCAACATGAATGGCGACTACATTTAGGACACAGATAACGGCTCTAAGTTAGGACCCAATCAAACTGCATGCACCAACCAACACAGCAGCAGTAGAGATGGCTTCGATCTTCGCAAGGAGATCGAAAGTACCCCGATCATCGATAGATACTGGTGCCTCGGTACACCTATTAGACCAATTTATGCCAGGCTGAGGGGGCCCTCGCATGAGACTTTTGCCGTGGAAAAAGCAGCGCGGATTAAATTCATGTTTTGCGACGTACCCTTCGAACATGAATTTTTGGTTGTAGACGATAATATGCCAGCTCTTTTGGGCGTTGATTTTCTGCGAAAATTCAAGACCACTATTAATTTGGCTGAGATGCCGCTGGAGTTTGATTGGGGCAGTGTCCCATTGTTTTTGCCTCAACAACTAAATCAAAATTTGGTATTCCTTCTGAACTCCGTTGTATTGCCTCCTCAAACTGATGTTTTTGCATTGGCTGATTGCGCGTTCCAACCAAAGTGCGACACATTGATTCTTGATCGAAGTGAAGAGACAACTTTACCTGGCGGTGTTGTCACTGGGCGTACTTTGGTGGATGCCCGGAGAAACGGAATCTGCCGTCTCACCAGCCAGCATTGCGAGAGAGGAGAACCAAGCGCACCTGCCTCCCATAAACGGGTGGCAACCAGCACAGCAGAGCCAAACCCGGTAAAAAGATGAAGGAGAAACAAGTAAAAGCGTGCTAAACTCGGCCGGGCCGAATCTTATATACCCTCCACCATGGATCGCATTTGTCGAGTTCTTTTCCCGACATCTCTTCTTAGGCAAAAAAGGATATAAGAAAAGATTTGCTCTGCTATTAGAACGATATCAAGATATGGTCCGGTTTGGACTACAATTAAATTATATGTTGGAGACCTGTGTAAAATGCCAGCCAATTCGAATATGAATTGCGCCCTTTGGGGGCTCAAGAAGTAAAATAGAAAGATCGATTTATATTGGAGCTGTATCAGGCTATAGACCGATTCAGACCATAATAAACACGTATGTTGATGGTCATGAAAGGATCCGTCGTACAAAATTTCAGGCTAATCGGATAATAATTGCGACCTCTAGAGGCTCAAGAAGTCAAGATCGGTTTATATGGCAGCTATATCAGGCTATGAACCAATTTGAACCCTTTTTAACACAGTTGTTGAAAGCAAGAATAAAATACGTCATGCAAAATTTCAGCCAAATCGGATAGAAATTTCGCCGTCAAGAAGCTCAAGAAGTCAAGTCCCCAGATCTGTTTATATGATAGTTATATTATGTTATGAACCGATTTGAACCATACTTGGCACAGTTGTTGGATACCTTAACAAAATACTTCGTACAAAAATTCATTCAACTCGGATCGCACTCTAAAGGCTCAAGAAGTCAAGACACAAGATCGGTTTATATGACAGTAATCATCCGATTTGAACCATACTTGACACATTTGTTAGATGTCATAACAGAACACGTCGTGCAAAATTTCATTCCAATCGGATAAGAGTTGCACCCTCTAGAGGCTCAAGAAGTCAAGACTCAAGATCGGTATATATGGCAGCTATATCAAAACATGTACCGACATGGCTCATTTACAATCCCAACCGACCTACACTAATAAGAAGTATTTGTACAAAATTTCAAGCGGCTAGCTTTACTCTTTCGAAAGTTAGCGTGCTTTCGACAGACAGACGGACGGACATGGCTAGATCGACATAAAGCGATCAAGAGTATATATACTTTATGGGGTCTCAGACGAATATTTCGAGTAGTTACAAACAGAATGACGAAACTAGTATACCCCCATCCTATGGTGGAGGGTATAAAAATGGTACCAGACGCTGCAAAAGTATGACCATTTGCCATTCGACGGGAAAAAAGAAAGGACCGAACCTCTTAAGAGACAAGGCAACGGGCCAAAGAAAAACCGAAGAAGGCGCGGAGACTAAGAGCAGAAGCGGTCGTCATTATACCACTAGAAGGCCATAGTTACGCCGGTTAACTAAGACACCTTCAAAAGAACGTAAATTAAGAAGTAGCCGACGTTGCTATTCCGTCGAATAGCAAATCGACGTTAGACGTCGGTCGACGTTAGCAAAACGAAAACTGGATTATTTTTGTTTGTGATGGGAAGAGGAGGAAGAACCAATTACGAGACGTAATCAAGAACATGCTAAAAGTAGTCGCTGAAGTAAAAGATCTTCAACCAAAAGCCACGCTAGAGATACTGGACGCATTGTCTACAGAAGAAGAGGTGGAAACTGCCATAACTGAAAGCACAGACATACTTCCGGGCGCGGAACAGAAGGAAACAAAGGAGGGCTTTAGTTCCGCTCTCAGCCGACGGGGCAAACAAAATACTGAAAATGGAGAAACTAAGTATCGGATGGACGATCTGCAGAGCTAGATACCGTAACGAGATGAAAAGGTGTTTTAGATGCTTCGGAAGTGGACACTTTCAATGGGAGCGTAAAGAGCCGGACAGAAAAGAAACAGGCCTATGAATCAAGTGCGGCGAGAAAGGACATAAGCTAAAGGAATGTAGAAACAATCCGAAAAGTTGTATCTGCTCTAACGAGGGAAAAAGCAAGGTGAATCACCTACCTGGCTCAAAAAGCAGTAAAAGCGAATAAACGGTTGAAAAAACTACAACTTAATATGCACAGAAGTAAAGTAGCGGACTTTTTACTGTCACGGATACTGCTGGAGCAAACTTCAGACGTAACAGTCAATAGCGAGCAGTTCTCAAAAAAAGAAATTGGGCAGTGGTTCGAGGACTTATCAGAAACTGCAGCAATATGGATTCCGAATCGGAGTAACCTAAGAACAGAGATCACAGGCAAAGGAAACGGGATTGCGTGGGTAAGGATCGATGGAGTAACAATATTTAGTTGTTATTTGACCCTAAACGACAATATCAACGAATTTGGCACAAAACTGACAGTCATAGATGACGAGATTAGAGGCGCTGGCAGGTGACCTAAACTCACGAGCTATAGAATGGAGATCAAAAACGATCAACACAGGAGGCGGTCGGAACGGGCCTCACAGTCGCCAATGTGGATAGAGTTCCTACCTTCAGTCGGCCCGGGTTCGAGAATACCATGCCCGACGTGACCTTGGTATCAGATGCCATATCGAACAGAGTAATAAACTGGAAATTCCTAGAGATATACACACCAAGCGACCACCAGTATATCTCTTATACATTACAAATGGGCAACACAACCACTGAACAAAGGGTAGTAAAGGGCACCAGCAAGTGGACTATGAATAAACAGATGGCAGATCCGTAGTACGCCATGGCGTCATTACCAATTCCTGCAACCAGGCGGTGCCGAAAATCAAAACCCCAATAAAAAACAGAACAGCTGTCTACTGGTGGAACGAGTCAATCAACCTACTAAGGCGAAACAGCCTTAGATATCGAAGAAAATACACAAAAGCTAAGTGGAGAGGTCAAGCACCATCGGAATACGAAGACTTTAAAGAGGCAAAGCAAAATCTTAGAAACGCCATACAAAGTAGTAAGAAAGAACAATTGAAGGCACTGAGAGAGGATATTAACTGAGATCCGAGGGGCCTTGGCTACGATGAGACCACGGATAACATTGTAAATGCGTAGATACAGAGACACAGTCGGTAAACTACTCGAGAGACTAATAAAACCCAGACTGGATGAAGCCATAAACACGGAAGGAGGCAGCACGTCCAGGAAAATCATTCGTTTGTGCACTAACAGTTGTTGTCCACAAGATTCTATGTGTACGAGAAAAAAACCAACACAGCAGACTACGCAGACAAAGTTACGGCAGTCATACCGACGAGAAAACATGATTCCATAGAGGAACTGGCTACACGAACGCGGACGAGAGTTTTCCCCACACAAGACTGAATTAGTTCTGCTAACCAGACGGCGAATCCCCCTAGAAATAGATATGCGAGTCGACAAGGTAACAATCATGACAAACCAGTAAGGAAAGGCAAAAGTCGGGCGGTGCCGACTATATAATACCCTACACCACCTCGTGGATGTAGTACTTTTTATATGTAGAACTTATGTCGAAATCTAGTCAGACTTTAATTTTGAAACTAATTGAAATAGCAATTTAGAACCTTGTAAGATTTTCCTACCATAGGACAAACGATTTGGATTTCCACATCTTTAAAAGGCCATATAGGATAAAAGATTATATGGGAGTTATATCGAAACCTGTGCCAATTTTAGTGACACATAGTGGGACCTCAAATAGAGCATCTTACGCCCTAGATTGTAGAGATGTGACCAAAATTGTGGATTTTACTGCCTTAAAAGTCTATATCGGATGAAATATACACACTGGAGCTATATCTAAATTAGGACCGATTTTAATGAAATTTTGCGCACGTACTGGAACGTCAATTTAAACGTCTCATATAAAATCGGGCGAAAGTTGTGGATTCTACAGCCTTTAAAAGCCATATCGGATGAAAGATATATATGGTAGCTATATCTAAATCTAAACCAAATTTTGCACACATATGACGACGTCAAAAAAGCTCCTCATACAAAATTTTGTAAAATTGTGGCTTCTACAGCTATAATAGTACAGCTATAATAGTAAAGATATATATGGGAGCTATATCTAAATCTGAACCGATTTTTGTGAAATTTTGCATATTCATTGAGACTTCACAAAAACGACTCCGCTATATCCAAATCTGAAATATTCAAGATATGTTAAGTGCAGTAACAAAAAAGTCCGTGCCAAAATTTGTGCAGATCGGTTGAAAATTAAAGTTATTACGGGCGATACATATACATATGCAAATCGGGCGATACATATATATGGGAGCTATATCTAAATATGAACCGACACACATATGGAGACGTCAAATAAAACACCCCATGCCAAATTGTATAAAGATTGGACGAAAATTGTGCTTTCTACAGCCTTAAAAATCAGTAGCGTTAGTCCTTGGTATAAAAAAGTGACATGTGCAAAATTTCGTGACAATCGAGCAACAAATACGACCTGCACTTTGATTACAAGAATACATGGACTCACGGACGTACAGACGGACATGGTTAAATCGAATCAGAAAGTGATTCTGAATCGATCGGTATACTTATCAGTGGATCTAGCTCTTCTTCTTCTTAGCGTTGCAAACAAATGCACAAATCTATAATACCCTGTACCACAGTGGTGGTGCAGGTTATAAAAAGACGGTTAAACTCTCGGCTCCACTGGATTCCAAACTGATGTTAGATCCGCAGATAAAATTCTTTGCTCAAAAAGAGATCGGAATCACGGTCCAACCCAAAAAGAGGAAACTTTCAACGGAAGCTTTTAAAAGCATTCTCTTATACGGGTGCGAAATCTAGGCAGATAGCCTCTATCTCAGGCACAGGGCGCAACAGTTAATAAGTGTTCAGTGCCATATCTATTTACATCTGCATCTCGTATAATCTTCTCCAGTAGGATATTAAAGAGATCACACGATAGGCTGTCTCCTTGTCTGAAACCTCGTTTGGTATTAAATGGTTCGGAGAGATTGTTTCCTATTCTTACTGAGGAACGCGTATCAGCAAGTGTCATCCTGCAGAGTCTTATTAATTTTGCAGGGATACCAAACTCAGACATAGCTTGAAATACATTTGAACGTGAAGGAGTATCGAAGGCGGCTTTGTAGTCAACAAAGGTAGGTAGGTAGGTGTTGATTTGTCCTTCTCGGGACTTTTCCAGGATTTGGCGCAGTGTGAATATCTGGTCTAGGGTGGATTTACCTGGTCTAAAGCCGCATTGATAGGGCCCAATTATCCCATTGACTTTAGGTTTTAATCTTTCACACAGTACGCTCGAGAGTATCTTGTATGCGATGGGGTTTATAATTGGATATATCTGACAAAAAGACCAATATTTTGCTCTACAAAATTGAATAGTGACATATATATTAGACCACTTAATTTCCGTGCCGAATTTGGGTGCTTAAGTTATCCAATTTTCATCGGATTGTGACGAAAGGGGGTTTACATATATACCCGATGTGGTGGGTATCCAAAGTTCGGCCCGGCCGAACTTAATGCCTTTTTACTTGTTTTATTTACCAGAGACGGTTTGACATGCTTGTTCTCCAAGGCTGTAACTGAGCTGTAATAGTTACTCCATGGAGAACAAGTTAAACTGTTTCGCGTAAGTAATTAAAGCAGTCAATCCCTGGGGACGATAATCGGCGATTATCGAAATATTGGAAAGGATAAAAAAATTAATGTTTTGTAACCACAAACATCATTTGTTAATTACAACCATTTTTTTACATTTGACCTCAAGCCAGACTAAAAACAACAAAAATATTATCAAGAAAAAATCCTTTATTCTAATATAATTTTTCTGCTGGTTCAATGACTTTAAGCCATCTCCCTTTAGGAGACAAATAATGCAAAATAAAACTTTATCAAGTTAAGCGTTGTGGTAAATGTGTGCAACCAAATCTATCTCACGTTTGTTTTTTTATTACTGCGAGTATTTGCTAAATTAAGTACGGTCTTAGTTCACTGAGTATGTAAAGGGTGATTTTTTTGAGGTTAGGATTTTCATGCATTAGTATTTGACAGATCACGTGGGATTTCAGACATGGTGTCAAAGAGAAAGATGCTCAGTATGCTTTGACATTTCATCATGAATAGACTTACTAACGAGCAACGCTTGCAAATCATTGAATTTTATTACCAAAATCAGTGTTCGGTTCGAAATGTGTTCATTCACCGTAACGTTGCGTCCAACAGCATCTTTGAAAAAATACGGTCCAATGATTCCACCAGCGTACAAACCACACCAAACAGTGCATTTTTCGGGATGCATGGGCAGTTCTTGAACGGCTTCTGGTTGCTTTTCACTCCAAATGCGGCAATTTTGCTTATTTACGTAGCCATTCAACCAGAAATGAGCCTCATCGCTGAACAAAATTTGTCAAAATTTGAACACATTTCGAACCGAACACTGATTTTGGTAATAAAATTCAATGATTTGCAAGCGTTGCTCGTTAGTAAGTCTATTCATGATGAAATGTCAAAGCATACTGAGCATCTTTCTCTTTGACACCATGTCTGAAATCCCACGTGATCTGTCAAATACTAATGCATGAAAATCCTAACCTCAAAAAAATCACCCTTTATAATGCAGTTTGAAATAATTTATGTGACTTATACGCCACCATGGAGACTTAGCAGTGATTATAAATTCAAATTAATTAGCTAATAGTTATTATTTGTTTAAATAATAGTAATATTGAATGTTCGCACATTACATAGTTATATCATAGAAGTAGAAGTCGGAAGTTGGGTTTGTGTGTAAACTTTTGCCGTCCAGATGAACATTCGTAATTTTTTAATAAGTCCGTCAGCATCTCGGGATACCGAATATAATACAAGGTAGCAGCTTGGACGATGTAATTTTTAGAGGAGAATGGCCCAATGACACTGCCAGAGTAGAGGGATTTTGGTACCTGTACCTTTCCATGGCTGAATTTGCCAAACACTGAAACGAAGAAATACCATATTAACTAGACAAAAAACTTGTCATTAAGGTGAGACTTACTATACCCCCAACCAAAATTCAAATCAACATCGTCATTCCGTTTGTGACTTCGTCATTCCTTTTGTGACTTCGTCATTACGTTCCTATAAATCATATAAATACTTTATCTCATGCCGTTTTTAGTCAATCTAGCTTTGCCCGTCTCTCTTTTGGAAGCGCGTAAACTTTTGATCGAGTACAGCTATCAGCATAAAATTTTGCAAAAAAAAGTTCTTATTGATATATTACAGTTGGGAATGTAAATCAGACAATTCGATCCAAGTTTATACGAGGTTTGCCTTTTATATTTCGGGATTGGACAACCTTTGTGTTGCAATCTGCCAACTGACAGCTCTATCGTAAAGCTCGACATTTTTGAGGTTATACGTACTCAGAATGTTTTGACATACGAGCGCTATTTGTATTGTTTACAGTAACTTAAAAGATCCATCTCGCTCAAAAATTGGAATTAAATTGTGAACATTTTCGTGTTGGATTAACTCAACAACAGGGCATCGATGAACTTAATTAAATTTTGGTGCATTCAACCGAGGATGTAGTTCACTCCAAGACGAATTTCGTGGAAGTCCAAAAACCATTAATGCTGTGCGCCAACTGATATTGCAAGGTCGTCATGTGACCTATCGTGAGATTGAGACAACCTTAGGCATTAGTGGATGTTCGCGTTTGATGCTGTATTAATCGCTCAAAAAAAGACTCGTGTCGATTGGTCGAGAGAAATGCTCCAAAAATACTAAACAACTGCATTTTTGAGCATTCAAAACATCGATTTGTTGAGTCATCCGTCGTATAGTCCTGACTTGGCACCGAATGACTTCTTTTTCTTTCCGTACGTAAAAAATATAAAGAGAGGTAAACGTTTTTCGACACCTGAAGAAGCGGTTGATGCGTTCAGAATGCATGTTTTGGAGATACCTCAATCAGAGTGGCAAGAGTGTTCCGACAATTGGTTCAAACGCATGCAAAAGCGTATAAATCATTATGGGGAATATTTTGAAAAACAATAAAGCGATTTTCGATGGTTAATATTTTCTGTGTTCTTTAATCGCAAAATATAAAAGGCAACCCTCGTATAAAGCTCCCATATGAAATGATTATACTTCTTGAGCCTTCTGAAAGGACTACTAGATTGCGCAATCTTATCCAATAGCTGTGCAAGTGTGGTTCGAATCGGTCTATAATTTGATATAGCTCCATATAAATCGATCTTCCGATTATAGTACTTCATGAGCCTCCTGAAGGAGCAAATATGATCCGGTTTGGCTATTATCAGCTTTTCTGTAATATTGCATGATGAATTCGGAAAGGGGGCGGACCATCCAACGTTACCCCAAAAACACCACCCAAAATCAAAAGTGGACCGATAAGGACAATATGGGTATCAAAAGAAAAGTATGCGGGAGTAGACAACGAATCTGACATACAAATTCATGCCGAAGCATAGGGGGTCACTCCACTCCCACAAAAACTCTCAAAATGGGAACATTAGCCAATCACGGATATATGGAACTCGGTTTGTTTGTTCCGTATAGACTGAAAAATGGCAGAACCGATTTTCTCGAAATTTTCGCATATTGTGTACGTTTGTCTGGAAAACATAGACTATACAATTTTTCAGTATCGGAAGGGGGAAGGGACCCTCTCCTTTATGCCAAAAACACAACCCAAAATCAAAAGCGGACCGATCGGGACAATATATGTATCAACTGAGAGGTATTGGAGAGTAGAATACGAATATGGTATTTAAATTAGAGTCTAAGTACTCATCGGGCCGCCCCAACCCTAAAGCTGCCCAAACAGATATATCAGACGTTCATTTCAATATGGGGCTCAAATTAAAGGTATTCGGGAGAAGATTTCGAATCTGGCATTCAAAATCATATCGAAATATAGGGGGTCATGCCACGCCTCAAAAATGCCATTAGGCCCATCATGACTATATGATACTTTGCTTAACCGATTTTCTTAAAATTTACATAGATTGTGTACATTTGTCTGGAAGGAAACATAGGCTATATAAATTTTAGATATTGGGTGGAGGCATACCCTTCCCCTTACCCCAAAACGCCACCCATATCCGAAAATTTGGGTATAAGCACCCAGCGGACTCCCAACCCTAAAACTCCTCTAAACAGATATATTCGAAGTTCATGTCAATATGGGACTCAAATGAAAAGTATTAGGCAGTAGACTACAAATATGGCATAAAACATTAAGTCCAAGATATGGGAGGTTGCCCACCCCCAAATACCCTCAAATGGGCATATTAGCCTACCATGATTATATGGGACTCAAAAAAGGGTATTAGGGAGAAGATTACGAATATGACATTAAAATTTGCGTTCAAGTCTAGGTGGCGCTTTTCCTCCTAAAGATACGTCATATGGGTTATTTGACCCATTATGACAATATGGGACTCAAATGAAAGGTATTTGAGAGTAGAAAACGAATTTGATATCCAATTTTGGAGCCAAGTGTTTTGGGGTACCCCCTAAAGCACCCCCTAAACTGAACTTCATTTCCGTTTAGAATAAAGAACGAATTTGATATCTATTTTCAGTGCAAAGTGCCGGTGGCCGCCCCAGCCCCAAAACACCCTCCAAACGGTTCATATTTACCGGCCATGGCAATATGGGGCTCAAATTAAAGGGATTTGGAAGTGCAGCACGAATTTGATATCCATATTTGAGTAGAAATGTCTGAGGGGCCATCCCTCCGCTAATGAGAACATTACCACCAGGAACCGAGAAGGGGCATATTTTCACTCACCAATGAGTGCTTTCCGATTCAAGTTTAAACTCAATGATAAGGGACCTTTTTTTATAGCCGAGTCCGACGTCACGCAGAGCGACACCTCTTTGGGGAAAATTTTTTAAATGACCATGCATGGCATTGTACCTCGTTAATAAAGTCAACATTAAGAGGGGATAAACACCGCTTTGTTCGATGTTATCGCCAGGATTCGATCGCGTTCAGCGTCATAGGCTACAATGGCACGAATTCGATATCCGCATTCAGGGCGAAGTGTCCCCACCCTAAAAAGATATGAGAGAGTTAAAGAAGGCGCAGCGGAGCTGGCCCGGTTCGGCTAGTCTTTATATATAAAAAAAGCATTGGGGGTTGTTTATTATGATCTCATGTTGTCCACAACTTGACAAATGCCATCCATGATGGAGGATAAGATTTGATCCATTCTGCTTTATGGCTCGACCACTCTATTTTAAAAATTTGTCCTTGTACAATATTTTGCTTATGTTAATCATGGCTTTTGTTTTCATTATTCATGGTACGATATTTTCGCCACTGTGTATTTTTTGTTTTTATATAAAAGCATATGAAATAATTTATGACTTTAATTATAATAATACTAATCGTTTTTATGAACATATATTTAAATGTATGCACACCTTTACAAAATATATATTTTAGGCACGTGCAATTAGACAGCAAATATTGCAAAATAACTAGGAGCCAGCAATTGTAACAAGTAAAAACATGTTAAGTTCGGCAGTGCCGAATTTCGTATACCCACCACCATGGAAAAATGTGAAGTTAAAGTTGTTTTAGCCGAGACATAAGACAAAAATTTAAAATTTATATATCTCAGAGGATTTTGGGTGGATAAAGCTATCAAAAAACGTTACAGTCAGTCTAACTTCTATCGGGTGATCTTTTAGAGCTATTGGAAAGTTAAAAAAAAAACTTAAAATTCAGAAAAATGCATGAAATCTTTATTTGAAGCGTTAGTACTGCCCATACAATTTAATGTTTGAAGATTATTTCATACAAATCTTGAATGTGATTGCGCCTCAAATGGTCCATCCGCTTAGTCCAATTTTGGCATACTCTTCTCAATATTTCGGCCGGTATCTCACGAATAAATGATTCAATGTTGTCTTCCAATGCGTCAATTGAATAGCGTTTGTCTGTATAGACATGAGCTTTAACATTGCCCCACAAAAAATAATCTGAAGCGTTAAACCGCACGATCTAGGCGGCCAATTGACTGGTTCCGAACGTAAAATAAAATGTACACCGAACTCGCCTCTCAATAGGATCATTGTTACGCGTGCTGTGTGGCATGTGGCACCGACTTGTTGAAACCACATGTCATGCAAGTCAAGCTCTTGCATTTTGGGCAAAAAAAAGTTGGATATCATCTCACGATAGCGCTCACCATTCACAGTTACGTTACGATTTGAATCATTTTTGAAGAAGTACGGTCCAATAACGCCACCAGCCCATAAACCGCACCAAACTGTGACTTTTTCTGGATGCATTGGTAGCTTTTGCAATGTTTCTGGCTGACCTTCACTCCTAAATCGACAATTCTGCTTATTTACGTACCCATTGAGTCAAAAATGAGTTTCGTCGCCCAACACAAGTTTTCGATAAAAAAGTGGATCTCTGGCCAACTTTCCAAGAGCCCATTCACCAAAAATTTTGCGTTGCTGTAGGTCGTTCGGCACCAGGCTTTACACCTAAATCCTTCCGCAAAATTTTCAACGTTGTTGAGTAACAGAGGCCCAATTGCTGTGAACGGCGACGAATCGATAATTGATTATCATCATTTACTCTAGCCGATACAGCTGGGATGTTCTCTTCAGTCCGAACTCTACGTAATCGTGTTGGTGGTTTACTGTCCAACACAGTACATTTGGTGCGAAATTTAGTCACAATAGTCCGAATAGACGCTTCAGTGTGTCGATTAAACTGACCATAAAGTGGAAGAAGCGCGCGATGAACTTTCTTAACAGAGCACGCATTTGATAATAAAGGGTGATTTTTTTGAGGTTAGGATTTTCATGCATTAGTATTTGACAGATCACGTGGGATTTCAGACATGGTGTCAAAGAGAAAGATGCTCAGTATGCTTTGACATTTCATCATGAATAGACTTACTAACGAGCAACGCTTGCAAATCATTGAATTTTATTACCAAAATCAGTGTTCGGTTCGAAATGTGTTCATTCACCGTAACGTTGCGTCCAACAGCATCTTTGAAAAAATACGGTCCAATGATTCCACCAGCGTACAAACCACACCAAACAGTGCATTTTTCGGGATGCATGGGCAGTTCTTGAACGGCTTCTGGTTGCTCTTCACTCCAAATGCGGCAATTTTGCTTATTTACGTAGCCATTCAACCAGAAATGAGCCTCATCGCTGAAAAAAATTTGTCAAAATTTGAACACATTTCGAACCGAACACTGATTTTGGTAATAAAATTCAATGATTTGCAAGCGTTGCTCGTTAGTAAGTCTATTCATGATGAAATGTCAAAGCATACTGAGCATCTTTCTCTTTGACACCATGTCTGAAATCCCACGTGATCTGTCAAATACTAATGCATGAAAATCCTAACCTCAAAAAAATCACCCTTTAGTACTATTACTAGGAATTTTTTTAGTGTAATCTTTATTAATGCATTCTATTTTACTTTGATATTTATCATTATTTTTGGTTTTTATAGTTTTTGGAAAGCCACTTTTCGGTTTTAATCTTTTCTATTAATTCCCGAAGAACATCCTTCAAGTTTTTTGTCAAAAATGTATGTCAGTACAAATGGGACTATAGAAGTGAGAGAAACTGTAACGTCTACTTCTCGCCTTAAGCTTTCTTTGCACAGCAGCGGATTTTTTAAAAGAAAGTAAGTTTTTTAATAAAAGTTAGAGTGAACTTTAATCAAATATACTTTTTTTACACTTTTTTTCTAAGGCAAGCTAAAAGTAACAGCTGATATATGACAGAAGAAAGAATGCAACTACAGAGTCACAAGCTGTGAAAAAATTTTTCAACGCCGACTATATGAAAAATCCGCAATTACTTTTTGGGCAACCCAATATATATTATAATACTAGCCGAAAAGGGCCCGCTTCGCTGCGCCTTCTTTAACTCTCTCATATATTTTTAGGGTGGGGACACGTCGCCCTGAATGTGGATATCGAATTCGAGCCATTGTATCCTATGACGCTGAACGCGATCGAATCCTGGCGAGAACATCGGACAAAGCGTCGGTTATCCCCCCTTAATCTTGGCGACATTTGCTAGGTAAAATGCCATGCATAGTCATTTAAAAAATTTTCCCCAAAGAGGTGTGACACTGCAGGACGCCGTTCGGACTCGGCTATGAAAAATTTAAACATTAAGTTTAAACTTGATTCGGGAAGCACTTATCGATGTGTGAGAATTTTGCCCCTGATCGGTTCCTGGTGGTTTTAAATATAAGGGTAATGAGAAGTGTTTTTTAGGGAAGAGATACCACCTCAGACATTTCAACTCAAATATGGATATCAAATTCGTGCACCACTTCCAAAATCCCTTTAATTTGAGCCCCATATTGCTATGGCCGGCAAACTTGAAGTTCCGTTTAGGGGTGCTAGGGCGTAACCCGAAACACTTGGCTGAAAAATTGGATATCAAAAACGTTTTCTACTCTTAAGTAAATTTCATTTGAGTCCCATATTGTCATAATGGGTCAAATAACCCATTTGACGTATCTTTAGGAGGAAAAGCGCCACCTAGACTTGAAGGCAAATTTTAATGTCATATTCGTAATCTACTCCCTAATAACATTCATTTGAGTTCCATATAGCCATGGTTGGGTAATATGCCCATTTGGGGGTATTTGGGGGTGGGCAACCTTCCATTACTTGGACCTAATGTTTTATGACATATTTGTAATCTACTGCCTAATACTTTTCATTTGAGTCCCATATTGACATGAACCTTGAATATGTCTTAAAGGAGTTTTGGGATGGGGGGGGGCCTCTGGGTACTTGGAGTCAAATTTAAATACCATATTCGTTTTCTGGTCTCCAATACCTTTCATTTGATACTCTCATTGTGCCCATCGGACCACTTTCGGATATGGGTTGCGTTTTGGGGTAAGGGGGAGGGTCCGCCTCCACCCCATATCTAGAACTTATATAGCCTATGTTTCCTTCCAGACAAACGTTCACAATCTATGAAAATTTTAAGAAAATCTGTTCAGCCAAGTATCATATAATCATAAAGGACCTAATGGCGTTTTTGAGGCGTGGCGTGACGCCCTATACTTCGATCTAATTTTGTATGCCAGATTCAAAATCTACTCCCGAATACTTTTGATTTTAATACCATATTCGTATTCAACTCTTCAATACCTTTCATTTGGTACCTATACTGTCCCGATGGGTCCACTTTTGATTTTGGGTTGTATTTTTGAATAACGTCCCCCTTCCGATACCGAGAAATTATAAAGCCTATGTTTCCCACCAGACCAACGTACACAATATGCGAAAATTTCGAGAAAATCGGTTCTGCCGTTTTTCAGTCTATACGGAACAAACAAACCGAGTGCAATATATCCATGATTGGCTAATGTGCCAATTTTGGGCGTTTTTGTGGGGATGGGGTGACCCCCTACTCCTCGACTTGAATTTGTATGCCAGATTCGTTATCTACTCTCGCATACTTTTCATTTGATCCCCATATTGTCCTTATCGGTCCACTTTTGACTTTGGGTGGTGTTTTTGGGGTAACGTTATCAATAAATTATAAAGTCTATTCCTACTTCCTGACCATATTCGTGATCTACTCCTGAATACCTTTCATTTGAGTCCCATATTGTCACCATCGTCAAATAAACCTATTTTAGGGGGTTTTGGGGCTGGGACGGCCTCACAGGTACTTGGACCCAACTTTTATTATGAAATACGTACTCTACTCTTGAATACCTTTCATTTGAATCCCATATTGTTCCAATCGGTCCACTTTTATTTTTGGGTAGGAGTAAGGGGGAGGGTCCCTCCCGATATCAAAAAATTATATAGCCATGTTTCCTTTCAGACCACCCTACACAATCTGTAAAAATTTCAAGGTAAGCGGTTCTGCCGTTTTTGAGTCTATACGGAACAAACAAACAAACCGACAAACAAATAAAAAAAACACAAAATGAATTTTATATATAAAATTTTAAAATTTTTGTTTTAATTATACCCATTCCTGGTTCTTATCTCGGCTAAAGCAACTTTAATTAACAACTTTAATTTCTCACCCTTCCACATGGCATAGTACCTCACCAATGTCGCCAGCATTAGGAGGGGGAAATCACAGCTGAACATTTTTCTGATGGTTTCGCCAGGATTCGAATCCTACGGTGGCCTCCGTCATCCATATCCTTAGTTATATCTTAATATGGGCTGGTGTGGATCATATTTCATTCAGTTTCAGCGAATTTGGTCAATTAATCCGCTTTTTATAGGCTTAAGACCCTAAATTGAAAGATGGGTCTAAATGAAAACTATATCTACAAATCGTCCGATCGGAACCATATTCCGATCGGATGAGAGGGAGCTTAAAACAACTCTCTGTTTTAAATTCCAAAGAAATCGGATAATAAATGCGTTTCTATGGTCTTTAGACCCTATTTCAGCGATAGGTTTATATAGCAGCTATACTAAATGTGGTCCAATTTGGTCCAAGTAGTAGTACAGGCAGTTTACAACAATTCACTGCTTCAATTTTCAGTGAAATCGGGTAATAAATACGGCTTTTATGGACTTAAGACCCTTAATTGACAGATCGGTCTATATGATCCTATATGGCCCATTCAAGAACCTAACCTGCGTGTACAAAAAATACGGATCTGTACCAAATTTCAGCTCAATATCACAATTTTTGAGTGCTGTAGCGTGATTCTAACAGAAATACGACCAAAAGCTAAAAACTTTTTTATATACCCTACACCATTGGATAGGAGTATACAAACACCGCCATTCCTTTTGTAACACATCGAAATAATGATCTGAGGCCCAACAAGTTATTTATATTCTTGGTCCCCTTGAGATTATAAGTCTATTAAGCCATATCTTCCGTTTGTCTGTCGAAAGCTCGCTAATTTTCGAATGAGTAAAGCTAGTTGCTTGAAATTTTGCACAAAATACTTGTTGTTAGTGCGGGTCGCTTGGATTTATAATAGCTGCTATATAAACCGATCTCCCTATTTGACTTTTTGAGCCTCTAGAGGGAGCATTTATTATCCGATTTTGATGAAAATAGGCACGAGGTGTTTTGTAATGACTTCCAACCAACGTGCTAAGTATGGTTCAAATCAGTCTAAAACCTCATGTAGCTCCCATATGCATCGATCTTCCCATTTTACTTTTTGAGCAATTCTCATTGGTCTTTAATCTCGTATATCTCCCGTATAAACCAATCTTCCGAATGTACTTCTTAAGCAGATAGACTGCGCAACACTTACCCGATTCGGTCCCAACCACTGTAATGAGTATCAAGCGGAGATCCTTGCAGTTAAAGAAGTGGTGGTGGTGGCTAAGATATAATTCAAAACGACGGTTGGCATAAATATCTTCTCAGACATTCATGCAGCTATCGAACCCCACTCAGCTGTCGCAAATCTCTGAACGAGATTGATGAACAGTTCAAAATGCACCTGCTCTGGGTGCCGGGGCACAGAGACATCCCAGGAAGTTGCCTCTAACGACATGTAAGCTAAGTCTTCAGAATCAGGACTGAGGGGCAACGGATAATATATGGTCATAAGGGGGGTTGGGAACACTCTTAAATTATGTGGCCTAATCTAGACTTAAAGAGGTCTATCGCTCTGCAGTCACTGGTTAACAGACGTCTCAGTTATTGTATCCTTCATGACAGCTCACTGTCTCATCGGAAAATATGCTAACAGACTGAAGGTGGCATATAACGACTTTTGCATAAGCTGTGACGACGTCGAAGAAGAAGAGACTATAAAACGTCTGGTGTTTGTGTGCTCCGCACTGGCAGTCAGAAGGAGTTCCACTTTTGGTTCTCATTTCTTTGAGAACTTTTCTGATTTAGAGGATGTGAACAATCATAAGTTGCTGGGCTTTTTAAAGCGATCTGAAAGGTTCAACGGTAGGAGCTAGAAGGCATCTTCCTTCTTCTGTGGTTTGACAATGAACGAAAACCTCTAAGTGAGTGAAGCAATTCTTAACTATTTACTGCCCATCTGATAGATAAATAAGATTCGATCCGACCGAACTTACCCTTTTACTTGTTTACGACTCTAATGTATCACTGTTAAGCGAAATTTTTTTTTTTTGTTTTCAAATTGTTTGTTTGTCAATTAAATATATATTTTTGTATTTAAATTTAAATTATGTAAAAAAATTTCCTGTCAACACTCTGCATAGAATGTAGCACATTGATACATGACGTACAGTGGGATAGAATCGAAAAACAAACTAAAAAAAAATCTGCTATTTATGTTCGGGTAGATATAAATCTTTGAAATTTTGAATGTTTATAGCTGAGATGATGAGCAAATTTCCGTTTTTATCTTCTTCCTTTTATTCAAAGTAATTTCTTCAAGTTTTCCGGTGATGGCAGCAAAGCAACCTCTCGCCAGGTGAAAATCTTTTATATAAAGTTCAATTAGTGTTTGTTTGTTTGTTCCGTATAGACTCAAAAACGGCTGAACCGAATTTGCACAGATTGTGTAGGTTGCTCTGGAAGGAAACAGAGGCTATATAATTTTTTGATATCGGGAGGGGCGGACCCTCCCCCTTACCACAAAAGTACTACCCAAAAATAAAAGTGGACCGATGGGTACAACATGGAATTCAAATGAAAGGTATTCATGAGTAGAGTACGAATTTCATAATAAAAGTTGGGTCCAAGTACGTGGGAGGCCGCCTCAGACCCCAAACCCATTAAAATAGGTTTATTTCACGATCATGATAATATGGGACTCAATTGAAAGGTATTCGGGAGTAGATTACGAATACAGTCAGGAAATAGGAATAGGCTTTATAACGGAAGGGGGCGGACCCTCCACCGTTACCCAAAAACACAACCCAAAATCGAAAGTGGACCGATAAGGACAATATGGTTATCAAATGAAAAGCATTCGGGAGTAGATAACGAATCTGGCATACAAATTCATGTCGAAATACAGGGGGTCACTCCATCCCCACAAAAACGAACAAAATGGGTATATTAGCCAATCACTGATATATGGGACTCGGTTTGTTTGTTCCGTATAGACTGAAACTTTCGCATATTGTGTAGGTTGGTCTGGAAGGAAACAAAGGCCATATAATTTTTCGGTATCGGAAGGAGGACGGACCCTCCCCCTTATGCCAAAAACGCAATCCAAAATCAAAAGTGAACCGATCGGGACAATATTGGCATCAAATAAAAGTTATTAGAGAGTAGAATATGAATATGGTATTAAAATTTGGGTCCAAGTACCCAGGGGCTCAAATTAAAGGGATTTGGAAGTGAAGCACGAATTTGATATCCATATTTGAGTCGAAATGCTTGAGGTACCATTCCTCACCTAATGAGAACATTACCCTAAGGAAAAGCATTACCGACAGGAACCGAGAAGGAGCAAATTCACACCCATCAATGAGTGCTTTCCGATTCAAGTTTAAACTCAATGATAAGGGACCTTGCACGCATGGCATTGTACCTCGCAAATGTCGCCAACATTAGGAGGGGATAAATACCGCTTTGTCCGATGTTCTCGCCAGGATTCGAACGCTTTCATCGTCATAGGCTACAATGGCACGAATTCGATAAAAAGATATTAGAGAGTTAAAGAAGTTAAAGAAGCCCCAGCAAAGAAGTTTTTTGAAGGCGATCGCGGTAGTACACGTAAACAGGGACGACCATGATCCCGATGCGCAGAACAAGTGGTGGGAGGCAGCTCGAAATTTGGTGTCAAAGATTTTAAAAGGAGCGTAGAAGATCGAGGCGCTTGGAAAGCTATTCTACGTTCGGCTAATGCGACAAACTTTCTGTCATAGCCAATTTTAGTAGGTTATGTTGAAAAGAGGGTGTGGATATTAATCCGCCCCATGCCACTATAGATATACATCTAAGCCAGTAATCGGCTTGCTCTAATAAATAATACTAAAAAGGAACCTTTAAAAAGAAAATCTAAATTAGGAATTCCGTGCTATTTACAAAATCCTAAAATATTTTCCATGCCACTCTTCTACGTTGGTTCATGTCTGGTATTGTATCGCCACCTAAGTGCCGGTATCTGTTAGACATGAAAGGAAATGCTCCAACGCCTCATTATTGGGGAACCCACATGCCCTACACATGCTATCACTTTCCGCACCGATTTTCCATAAGTGATCTCGCAGTCCCGTTATGATTCCGAGAGCTATACTGACCTCCTTCTTGCTACCTTTTAGTAAAAGCCTCGTCTTCTCAAGATCTGGACCCTTTCGCTGTTGCATAGGGTTGCATGCGCAAGCCCTTTACTCGCCCATGCCCTTAACTCGGACTGCGTCGACCCGAAAGTCTTCGAGTAAACCAAGTTTATCGCCTGCTTTCTCATTTTCAGTTCCTCCGCTATGGCCTGGCACCCAAACTATTGGGATTGTGTCATCCTCAGAGAAAGCGTTAATCTCCTTCTTACATTACAACACTGTTCGCGATCTTAACGTCCTGGTTGTTATTGCCCTCATGGCCTGTTTGCTGTCTATAAAGATGTTCACACTCGAGATCCTCGCGTTAACACCACACAATCTGACGCATTCCGTGATCGCCCGGATCTCTGTCTGCAGGACCGTATTATGGTTAGGCAGTCTAAAAGATCTCAGTCCCTGGGTTTTCTATGTAGACCACCAGGCCCACTCTGTCCTCTAGCTTTGATCCATTTGTATAATATGATCTTCCAGATGGTAATACTAGGGTTCCGTGCTTCGCCAATTTTAGTAAATAAGTAAGTAAAATGTGCAAAATTTCAAAGCCGTAAGTGGTCCGAGCGCCTCTTGGCAGGACCTTGGCTTTTCGAATAATTGTTCAGGCTGCCAAATCTTCATTTGTGGTCAGATTTCTTAAATTCGGTTTTATCTCTGACAAATTTTTATACCCTCCACCATAGGATGGGAGACTAATCTGAAATGAAATGAGTTGAAATTTTGTACATAGTGTTCTGTTATAATTTTTAATAACTGAACCAAATACGGTCCGAATCGGTCTATAACCTGATACAGCTCCCATATAAACTGATCTCCCGATTTGATTTCTTGAGTCCCTGGAAGCCTGAATTTTCGTCCGATTTGGCTGAAATTTTTTACATGGTGTTGTGTCTTGACTTCCAATAACTGTGTCAAGTCCGATCTAAATCGGTCAAGAACCAGATATATCTCCCATATAAGCCGATCTCCCGATTTGACTTCTTGAGCCTTTACAAGCCGCGATTTTTATCCGATTTGTCTGAAATTTTATGTTATGCATCTCAACAACTGCACGGCCCAAATTGGTCTATGACCAGATATAGCTCCCACATTTTTGCAAAATTCATGGTTTTGGGTTCCCGCCCCGGCCGAACTAAGCACGCTTTTATTTGTAAAATTTGAATTTTCGTTTTCAGAAAATTGCACTTTTCCCCATTAATACCCTTCACCATAACCGGGGAACAAGGTATTTTAACTGTACATTTGTTTGCAACGCTAAGAAGGAGAAGAGTTGGAGCAATTGTTAAGTATATCGATCGGCATAGAATGTCTTCCTGATTCTATTTAGCTACTCCTCTCTGTCCGTCTATCGATCCATGTATTCTTGTGATCAAGGTACAGGTCGAATTTGTTGCCCAACTACTATTAAACTTTCTACAAGTCAATTTGCTTGACCCAAGGACGAACGCTTTTGATTTTCATGAAAATCGAATCAGATTTACATATAGATTCCATATATATCTTTCATCCGATAAGCCCTTTCATGTCTTTACAAGTCTTAGCATGAAGTGCTTAAATTGATGGCCCAATACGTGTGCAAATCTCTACGGGTACGCTAGATCAATATCTGACCAGCCCCAGCAATTTTTCGAAATGTGCAGGTGACCAAGTTAAGGCCCTGTCAAGAGGCGCCCGGACCAACTAGGACCTAGAAATCATATTGATAATACCTCAGGTCTAACCATCCAAAATTTCAAAGAGTTTTCTCTACCGGATCTCAAAAACGTAATTTTTTCTAAGATATTTTCGATTCTATCCCACAGTGTGGCGGTTGAAAAAATTCACAGAATGATAAGTACACTTGTTAATTCACTGTAAATAACAAATTGTTTTGCATAATGTAGATTTTTCTGGTTCAAAACGTTTCTTTGGATCATTCAAGGTGTAGTTAGCGACATAAAAGGGTAGTGAAGGGCTATTTGTTTTGCATACTTTGTGGCAACACTTTCATAATTGCACCTTTTTCTGGTCTGTTGAAAACATGCTAAGCATAACAAAGAACAAATGTTTTAACAAGGAAACCTTTTAAAACCTTGTGGTATCTTTTAGGTGAATTTTAATGAAATTAAATTATTCTGTGGAGTGGGGGCAAAACGTCTATTTTGTGCCATATATACGACTTTAGACGAAGAAATGTTTACTTAATAAAATTGTTTTTATACCATTCACCATAGGATAGGGGTATACTAATTTCATCATTCTGTTTGAAACACATCGCAATATGCGTCTGAGACCCCATAAAGTATATACATTCTTGATCGTCATTTCAGTTTTAGTCGATCTAGCCATGTCCGTCCGTCTGTCCGTCCATCTGTCCGTCCGTCCGTCTGTCCGTCCGTCCGTCTGTCCGTCCGTCCGTCTGCCTGTCCGTCCGTCTGTCCGTCTATCCGTCCGCCCGTCCGTCTGTCTGTCGAAAGCACGCTAACTTTCGAAGGAGTAAAGCTAGCCGCTTGAAATTTTGCACAAACCGACCTACTAGTAGTGTAGGTCGGCTGGGATTGTAAATGGTCCGAATCGGTCTATGTTTTGATATAGCTGCCATATAAACCAATCTTGTGTCTTGACATCTTGAGCCTCTTGAGGGCGCAATTCTCGTCCGATTTGAATGAAATTTTGCACGCGGTGTTATGGTATCACTTCCAACAATTGTGTTAAGTATGATTCGAATTGGTTCATAATCTGGTATAGCTGTCATATAAACCGATCTTGGATCTTGACTTCTTGAGCCAATAGAGGGCGCAATTCTCATCCGATTTGACTGAAATTTTGCATGAGGTGTTTTGTTATGACTTCCAATAACTGTGTAAAGTATGGCGGAAATCGGTACATAACCTGATACAGCTGCCATATAAACTGATCTGGGATCTTGACTTCTTGAGCCTCTAGAGGGCGCAATTCTCATCACATTTGGCACAAATTTTGTACAACGGCTTCTCTCATGACCTTCAACATACGTGTCTTATATGGTCTGAATCGATTAATAGCTTGATACAGCTCCCATATAAACCGATCTCCCGATTTTGTTTCTTGAGCCCCTATAATGCGCAATTTTTATCCGAATGAACTGAAATATTACACAATGACTTCTACGATGTTCAGCATTCAGTTATAGTCCGAATCGGACTATAACTCGATATAGCTCCAATAGCATAACAGTTCTTATTCAATATTCTTTGTTTGCCTAAAAAGAGATGCCGTGCATAGAATTCGACAAATGCGATCCATGGTGGAGGGTATATAAGATTCGGCCCGGCCGAACTTAGCACGCTCTTACTTGTTTAAGAATTGACTTAGCCAATTGACTTACTTGTTAATAAACTTCCAGTTCGGTTCCCTATTCAAGATCACTGCAAAGTATTTTAAATTGTCTGTTGTCAAAATTGTTCTCTAGAGGAAACGTGGCGCTTTGATTAAACCAAACCAGTGTGTCAGTCTTCACATTCTTGAAAGCCCCTTCGATATCAAGGCACACCGCCATGGTATACAAAGGGTTCTCCACGTATCGCCCCTTGACATTGCCATGCTTCTTGTATCTGAGCAATTTGCTGAAGGTCCCGCTATTGTTTATGGTATCCAAAATATATTTTATGGCTTTTAAGGCTTTTAATATTCTGTGCCTCCGTGAAAATTTGTTTTCAACCTGTTTAAAGAGAAGCTTCTAAGAGTTGCGTTTTGTCACTAGGACATCATATTATATTCTTTGGGTGGTGTGTATTCCTTAAATCCCAATAAAATTCTGCCCTTGTTATCAAGTCTACGGGCCCAATGATGCGAAGCTCCCCAGGCACCCGGAGCTTCTCTTGGGCTTATTGCCTTTATCAAAGCAACTACCATAACTATGTTTGTTTTTAGTTGTTTGTTATACCCACCACCGTAGGATAGGGGGTGTATTTATTTAGTCATTCCGTTTGCAATACATCGAAATATCAATTTCCGACCTTACAAAGTATATATATTTCGAATCGTCGTAAAATTCTAAGACTATTTAACGATGTCCGTCTGTCCGTCCGTCTGTTTTAATCACTCTACAGGCTTCCAAAATTGAGATATTGAGCTGCAATTTGAACGGGCCAAATCGGACCATATTTAGATATAACTGATAAAGGTTCTAATGCCCATAAATACTTAATTTTTCATTCGATTTTGCTAAAGTTTAAAACAGTGAGTAGTTTTAGGCATCCCGACATCTGACCCAAATATGGTTCAGGTCGGACTATATTTAGATATAGCTGATATAGACCGATTTGACGATAAAGGGTCTGAAGCCCATAAAAGCTTTATTTTTTGTCCAATTTCGCTGAAATTTGAAAAAGAGGATTATTTTAAGCCTCCCGAATCTGATCGAAGTATGGTTCAGATTGGGCTATATTCAGATACAGCTGCCATGTAGACCGATCTGCCGATAAAGCGTCTGAAGCCCATAAAAGTTTTATTTTTTATCCGATTTTGCTGAAATAAAAAACAGCCAGTAGTTTTAGGCCTACCAACATCTGACCCAAATATGGTTCAGTTCAAACTATATTTAGATATAGCTGCCATATAGACTGATCTCCCCATAAAGGGTCTGAAGCCCAAAAAAGGCCTATTTATTACCCGATTTTACTGAAATTTTAAACAGTGGGTAGTTTTAGGTCTCTCGACATCCACCCCAAATATGGTTCAGATCGGACTATATTTATATATAGCTGCTATATAGACCGATCTCCCGATAAAGGGTCTGGAGCCCATAAAAGCAATATTTTTTATCCAATTTCACTAAAATTTGAAACAGTGAGTAGTTTTAGGCCACCCGCCATCCGAACCAAATATGGTAAAAATAGGACTGTATTTAGATATAGCTCTCATATAGACCGATTACCCGATTTTGTTGAAATTTGAAAATAAAATTCAATACCGACTTATATTTATAAGACCACTCAATGTCAGTGCCGAATTTGCGATGCATAAGTTATCCAGTTTTCATCGGATTGTATGTTATGTTTATTGTGTTCGCTAAGCATTGGGCCACGCCAGACTTCTTGAAATGCTTTTCCTTTTTTTATATTGTCAATTAAATTCGAAGAAAATCATCTTAGATCATTGCCATTGACTAAAGACATATTTTCCCCATTATAAGCGTCAATGTATGCCATTTAAAGACAATAGCGATATTATTTATAGCAATAACGCTATGTAGCCTAATTGAAACAGCCATAAATGCGAGGAGGCATCATTTACCCCCAGGGAAAAACATAACACCACAAAATCCGATAACCAGCTTAAGATAAATGACTTCACATCGGCCTCAAGCACACGGTGTCACTTGAATGCAATTAAATGGCTTTAAGTGCAATACGGTGCTTGAACGAAATATGACAAAACAAATTTCTTTAAAATAACTCAAATACTTCTTAAGGGCCATGGCAGCCATCGTAAAAGAGGGCGAAGGCAAAAAGGAAACAAAATGCAAACGAAACAAATTCCATTTTACGAGTACTGCGTTTAGCGAGAGCACAAGATATTTTTATATTTTGGCCCCATAAAAAGATATCGCATCATCATCGCCAGCACAATCATTCACCGAAGGCTAAATGTAATAAATAGGCTGTAATTTGGTTTATTGTCGATATCTTTTTCCATTTCTCGATATGTAAGGCAATACGGCCTAAAGATGTGTGTGGCTGTGTGTGTGTGTGTATGGTAAAATACAAATAATTTGATATGTAACAAGTATTGCTAATGAATGACGTCATTATGAGAGTTCGGCACTTTTTTTTTCATACAATTTGCCTCTTTAATTTGCGGCAGGGCGAGCGAGGGCCGCAGTGGTTTATCTTTGCAATGCACAAGGGGACAAGTTATGTGTGTAGAACAAAAAAAATGGTATTTATCATATTACAAATTAAAATATTTTTAGGACGTAAAAGCAATCTAAATTTGGCCGAGTCGAATCTTGGTAGCCCACCACCATGGATCCTACAAAAAATGTATACAAAATAAATCTAGTAGAAGGGTATAATTTTATTGCACATACCAAACTTCTGTCAAACCAGCAAAAATCAATGATAATCGAGAGACCGGTTTATATGGGAGCTATATGAGGTTACAGACTGATTTGGACCGTGGTTGGCATAGTTGTTGGAAGTCGTAACACTGAACACCGCTTGCAAAATTCCAAATGGGTCATAACTTGTGGCTTATAAGGACTCTAGAAATCAAATCGGGAGATCGGTTTATATGGGAGCTACATCAGGTTATAGACCGATTTGGATACTACAGAACACCACATGCGAAATTTTAGCCAAATCGGACACAAATTGTCCCTTTCAGGGGTTCAAGAGTCAAATCGGGAGATCGGTTTATATGGGAGCTATATCAGGTTATAAACAGATTAGGACCGTACTTGACATTGTTGTTAGAAGTCAGAACAGAACTTTTACTTACTTTAATTGGCTATGACAGAATATTTGTTTCACTAGCCGAACGTAGAATAGCGTTCCAAGCGCCTCGATCTTCTGCGCTCATTCTAAAATCTCCCACCATTTAATCTTTCCATCGGGCTTTTGGTCTTCCCGGTTTGCGTATACCACAATGTTTGCCATGAAAAGACTTCTTAGCTGGAGCTTCTTCATCCATTCTGACAACATGACCTAGACAACGCAGTCGTTGTATTTTGATGAGTGTAACTATGCTATCGTCGTCATACAGTGCTAACAGTCAGAACAGAACACCACATATGAAATTTTAGCCAAATCGGACAAAAATTGCGGCTTCCAGAGGTTCAAGAAATCAAATCGAGAGATCGGTTTATATGGGAGCTATATCTAAATTTGAACCGATATGGCCCATATGCAATCCCAAACAACCTACATCAATAGTCAGAATCTGCGCAAAATTTCATGCGGCTAGCTTTACGCGTTCGACCGGTATCGTGACGGACGGGCATGGCTAGATCGACTCAGAATGTCGAGACGATCAAGAATATATCTACTTTATGGGTTTTAGATCAATATTTCGAGGTGTTACAAACGGAATGTCTCGATTAGTATACCCCCATCCTATGGTGGTGCGTTTAAAAAGGGAAGAAAAATATCTTTGGCCAAACAGTCGGAAAATTTTGCCTACACGAAGAAACTTCCGATAATGGATTGAGGATTTTAGACTTCGCCGCGGCAAGGAACATTGTAGTTAGCAGCGAAAGATTCCATCATCAAAGGATTAATCGATTACAGGGCTGTCACCCTATCCAAACACGAGAAACCAAATCATGCTGTGATAGATAGAAGGCATTCAACCAGCATGTTAGATGTAAAATCGATAAGTGGGGCGACCATCAATTCCGATCATAACCTTGCTGGGGCGAAGTTTCGCACCCGCCTTAGTATGACCAGAAAGTGCGAAATGACACTGCACGAAAGCTGTGCATCGGAAAGCGGCAAACACAACAGGTGGCAACGGCATACTCAAAAGAGCCGCAAAATCTGTACATGGGTACCAAAAGTCTCCCCAAGGAACCCATGCTACGACCAGAAGTGTCGAAAAGCTATTGAAGTCAGGTATGTAGCAAACAAGCCAACACTACAATCAATCAATTCCGATCATAACCTTGCTGGGGCGAAGTTTCGCACCCGCCTTAGTATGACCAGAAAATGCGAAATGACACTGCATGGAAAGCTGCAAACACAACAGGTGGCAACGGCATACTCCAAAGAGCCTCAAAATCTTTACATCGGTACCAAAAGCCTCCCCAAGAAACCCAAGGTACGACCAGGAGTGTCGGTATGTGTCAGGTATGTGGCAAATAAGCCAACTCTACAGTTAGAGTAGAAACGTCTTTTCCACAAGAAGATGAATATAATTGATACACGAGGGTGTGAGCAAATAAAGATGTTCAGAAGTCAGATTGAAGTCTGACAATTCTACCAAAGAACTAAATGTCAAACCGATGGAATTGGTAAAGGCACATCCTCTTGCAGAGACAAAGAAGGAAATCTGGTAACAGATACATATAGTGTGCTGAGGATATGGAATGAAAACTTCTTCCCAGCTGCTGGTATCCCATGATGGCCATGAGTATACCACAGAACCAATCTCCAATGGTGGTATAGAATGTGTAAAACATAGTAAGAATGAGAGACAACGACTGAGACGTCTGTTTTAGCCAATGGCAATGGCCAATGGAATATGCAGGGTAGTTCCTAGTCTACCAAGCTCATCCGCTTTACAATTCCCTATGGCCCGGCACCCAGAACAGGTGAATTTTGAACTGTTCAGCCATCTCGTTGAGAGATCTGCGACAGTCGAGGGTGGTTTTTGTGTTCAGAAATATGTTCTCCAGGGATTTAATGGCTGTCTGGCTGTCTGAGAAGATATTAATGCCAATCGTCGTAATGACATTATATCTTAGCCGTAATGACATATCTTATGTCATTATGTCTTAGGTCCGGTAACCTTTTCGATATGACCAGTTCTTGATCTTGAGAGTACACCCCAATTGGTCGTTTAGTTTGAAACCATCCGTATAAAAGTCTATGTAACTTCTATTACCAGGGATTTCGTAGTTCCAATCGGTTCTATCAGGAATACTGTGGTACAGTACTTGTTATCAAAAAGCGTCTCAGGTTCGGTGTAATCCACACTGCCTGGAACATCGGATATTGTATCAAGGATAACTCAGTGTCCATAGCCGCCACATGACCAATGAGAAAGCTCCCTTAACCTCACGGCAGTGGTCGCTGCAATTTGTCTAGCCACAATGGTCAGAGGCTTAAGATGTAGCATTAAATTCGGTTAAATTGGGATCCGGTTAGGTATTGAGCAATAGGTGGACTTTTGAAGCGCCTTTCACCAGACCACAACACCATATAGCATAATAGGTCTGACAACTGCAGTATAAACACAATGCATGACACGCGGTCTAAACTCACCGACTAGATTGTTAAGGGCTGTTTCAGTGGATTTGCCTTTACTATATGCATGCTGCTGCTGCGACAGGCGATCACCAGGGATCTTTGCCCTAATATATGTTTCTATCAACCTCCCAAGAGTCTTCAGGATATAGGATGACCGACTAATAAGACGAAAATGTTTCGCCTTCGTGTGGTAGGGTTTTCCTGCTTGCGCAATGAAAATTACCTTTTGTGTCCCTCCATCCCACAGGTATATATGTTATTCTGATACAAGCAGAGTATATCTCCCCCAGTCTATCAGACACAGCTTGTTATTCAAACGGTGATACATCATCAGGGCCTGGCGACTTAAAGGATTCGAAAATTCTTATCGCCCAAAGGATTTTCGGCTCAGACACAATTTCCCTAATAGCCTCCAACGACTGCATACCATTGACAACCTCTACTGACGCCACGTTGTCCCTTGGAGAATTTCCCGAGAAATATGTATCAACGAGTAGTTCTAGTATTTGTTCACTAGACATTGTCCATACATTCTCTTCTTCTGAATACACCACACCGTTATAGGTCTTGAGGACAGAATCTTCCTTAATCTAGAGGCCTCATATGTATCCTACACGGAGCTGCAGAATTTTACCCAGGATTTGTTCTGAACCTTTTTCAGCTCGCCCTTATTTTTTACTTAGCTAGCTTTATATATATGTCCCAATCTTGTGGTGCTCTTGTGGCTTTTGCTCTGTTGAAGAGTTTTCTGCAGTGCTTCCATCGACCAACTAGCTCTTGGGTCAACCATGGCGGTCGCTGTTTACCCCTTGGCTTGGCATTAGGACATGCTGGCAAAAGCGAGTCATTCTGAGCCTTCGTGATCCGCTTGACCACTATGTCTATATCCTCCGCATTTGTTTCGATAAAGCTTCCATATAAATCGATTTCCTAGTTGATTTCTTGAGCCTCTTCGGGTCACAAATATTATCTGAATGTATTCGAAAACATGTTGGAATTAGAGGATGTGCACATTTACAAGTTATAGGAGTTTTGGCTTGTCGAGAGGTATAAGACATCATCCTTTTCCTTTGATATCATAATGGATGAAAATGTCTTAGTGAGTCTGATTGCATATTTCTTTTTGTTGAAATATTCATTCATTTTCTTTAAGAAAAGTTATAGTTTAAGTCCTCAGCACCCCCTACACTCAATGCAGTTTTGTCCATTGCATATTTATTTTTTTCTCAAACAACAAATTCTATCTTTTTTTCTGAGAACAGATTTTCATATTATCCTCGTATTTTATCTTAGAATATTTTCCTTTAGTTTTTTTTGTTTCATACCGTCACAAAGAAGGTCAATCCTGCCTTCAATTAACCAAGGACCAAATATTGTCCTGAAGTGTGGCAGTGTCAATGTTAAGCCATATAGCAATTCTTCGTAAAAGCATCACCGACGGGCTCAAGCCAAAGTATGTGCGAACATTTATGTTGTCTACATATGCATGTATTAAATTTATGACTGTGTTAGTGAGCGTGTGTGTAATCATGTGCAAAAGGATCCTTATGAATTCATAAAAGTATCCTTGAGCGACGCATGAAATCCGTATTCACCGATAAGTATTCCACACTTTCATTTGGTCATTTGGTGCGAACAACATGAATTATGCTTAAAGGCCAACAGCTTTATAGGTTATGCCATGGTCTTTTGTTGCATGAAAAGAGATGGGAGTGAGCACGGAGACCATGGCCAATACGATTTAGTCCAATTTCAGATGAAATGGAAAATGTTCTCATTGTCTTCGAGATTATTGCGCTATGTAACACTATGCCTCAAGTACAAAGAGCACCACAACATTTCTGCGTAGCCATTTGGTGCGACAGAAACCATTGTCCAAAGGCGTTTGACTTATGAAATATTGTGCGTGCATATATATCCGTACATAATATGGCATGTGACTCTTTAATAATATATAATTTTGTTAAATTTAATAAGTAGCCAATTGAAATGCAAAGTCGAAATAGAACAAGTAAGAGCGTGCGAAGTTCGGCCGGGCCGAATCCTATATACCCTCCACCATGGATCGCATTTGTCGATTTCTATGCGCGATATCTCTTTTTAGGCAAACAAAGAATATTAAATAAGAACTATTATGCTATTGGAGCTATATCAAGTCATAGTCTTATTCGGACCATAAATGAATGCAGAACATTGTAGAATTCATTGTGTAATATTTCAGTTCATTGGGATTAGAATTGCGCCTTGTAGGGGCCAAATCGGTAGATAGGTTTATATGGGAGCTGTATCAAGCTATTGATCGATTCAGACCATATCAGACACGTATTTTGTAGGTCATGAGAGAAGCCGTTGTACAAAATATCAGCCAAATCGGATGAGAATTGGGCCCTCCAGAGGCTCAAAAAGTCAAGATCCCAGATCGGTTTATATGACAGCTACACCAGATTATAAACGGATTTGAATCATACTTAGCACAGTTGTTGGAAGTGATACCAAAACACTACTTGCAAAATTTCAGTCGCATCGGGCGAGAATCGCGCATTCTATTGGCTCAAGAAATCAAGATCCAAGATCGGTTTATATGGCAGCTATATCAAAACATGAACCGATTTGAATCATACTAAGCGCAGTTATTGGAAGTGATACCAAAACACCACGTACAAAATTTCAGTCAAATAGGATAAGAATTGCTCATTATATTGGCTCAAAAAGTCAAGACCCAAGATCGGTTTATATGGCAGCTATATCAAAACATGAACCGATTTAGATCATACTAAGCGCAGTTATTGGAAGTGATACCAAAACACCACGTACAAAATTTCAGTCAAATAGGATAAGAATTGCTCATTATATTGGCTCAAGAAGTCAAAACCCAAGATCGGTTTATATGGCAGCTATGTCAAAACATGAACCGATTCGAACCGTACTTAGCGCAACTGTTGGAAGTGATATAAAAACACCACGTGCAAAATTTCAGTCAATTCGGACGAGAATTGCGCCCTCTAGAGGCTCAAGAAGTCAAAACCCAAGATCGGTTTATATGGCAGGTATATCAAAACATGGACCGATTTGGCCCATTTACAATCCCAATCGACCTAAACTAATAAAAAGTATTTATGCAAAATTTCAAGCCGCTAGCTTTACTTCTTCGAAAGTTAGGGTGCTTTCGACAAACAGACGGGCGGACAGACGGGAGGACATGGCATGTTACAACCAGAATGACGAAATTAATATACCCCCATCCTATGGTGGAGTGTATAAAAACACTCCAAAGAGTTATCAGCTAGCGATCTGGGTTTTCTGTTGCAGCATCTGTACTTGGACTACATTGATTCTTATTCAACTGGTAAGCATTACCAACACTCAGCCCCCATATTTTTGTAAGGATCCTACGATATGCAATGTGCAATTCTTGAATCTTAATCAGAAAGTTATCACCATATGCCTGAATTTATAATTTTCTGCGTAATAGCGGTGATGTGTACACAAAATAAATTCTTATCGCCACACCAACGAGTTTCTGGTTCCTTGAAAATTTCCTACGTATTTTACAACCAAATTTTATAGCATTTTTCATTAAATTATCACAAAGATGCCTAAGGTGGAGGACTTCCCTGACTAAATTGCTGGCAATATTTTACGACAATCATCGGTAGTAGCCTACTTCGCAAGGGAAATTGCAAATGATCCCATATAAACATTCTGCTTCTTTTTTTTTGAACTTTTTGCCTTTTTTTGCGATGAACGGAGGAAATAAACAATTTCTGGTCTCGCGTTCACTTTCACACAAATTGTCCTCTGCCAATTTTATCCTTGTTAATGGCACACTTTTATCTTCCTGTTCACTTTGGCCTTATCTGTAAGAAAAACAAACACCAGTGATAAAATTCACTAAAATAAAAAAAGACGAATACTCTGAGGCTGCTTCGAAAACTCAAATCGATTTTATGTGATTTTTCGTTTGCATTTTATGGTCAATCATATTGACCTTTTGGTGTTGTAACGAATTTGCCAAGAGTTTGATAGAGAAGAACCAGGCCTTTTTATGGTCCTCGATCAAAATATTTGTTTGGTTTGGAAAAGCGTTGTCGTAAAAAATAAAAATCCATAGAACGAGCCCACCGCACCTCAAGCACTTATCGGCATGGTTGCCCATTGCCTTCTATTTCATTCAGTTGAAAAATAAGTCAAAAGAATTTATCCAAGGTGATAATTCCTATGTAGAGCCACCGAGTACATTGGATTGACAACAGAGCACACAAAAATGGTGGGCCGGGCCACCCTCCTCATGCCATACATTCCCCCTCTTCTCCTCAACCGTGTTCTTTGCTTAGTGGCCAACATTCGAATTCAGCGAAATAAGCAAATATTTTGGCCATGAGTTTCAAAAAATGAAAATAAATTGTTTAAACATTCACAGCTGATTTGAATTCACTTTTGAAAATTATCTAATTTTATGGATTCTTTTCCTAAGAAACCAACAACAAAAGCAACTATCAGAGGCAGAAAAATCTCGTAAAATATTGCAAAGTGAAAGTTTTGTTTATTTTTAGCCAGTCACCTTTGTGAAATATAAATGGAAAATTTCGTCATTCTAAAAATGAAAACATGGTGTTTACGCACTATTTTCAAATGTTCGCTATGACTTTGGGGAGTATGGGACATTCGGCTCTGTATTTGTGATTCATTGATTTTTTGTTGTTTGGCAAAATTTTTTAAAATTGTTAAAATTTTAGTAAAATCTGTTCAGTGGATTTTGAGTCTATACGAAACATCCAAACAAACAAACTTTGACATTTATATAATTACTAGCTGAAACGGGCCCGCTCCGCTGCGCCTTCTTTTACTTTATATGGGACAAAAGTTTCCTTGGAATATTTATTTTCGACAATTAAAGATCTTTTAGTGAAATACCATGCTACGAATATAGTATATCGCTTGACTAACAGTTTAACAATATAAGTGTCTTTATCTGAATCCCATATGATCTTTATTGGTCTACGAATTTAAGTTTGGATGTAAGGTGTACTCCATTCTTAAAATACTTCATTTCAGCCCGATATTCTCATAACGTCTGATTTAGTAGTGTTTTCGGGGGAGAGGCGGTCCCCCAGATACTTGGCCCTGAAAAAATGTCAGCATCGTGCTTTTCTCTTAAATACCATTTATTTAAACCCCATATTGCCATTGGCTTAAGAGGAGTTTAAAGGATGAGGCACATGGCCCCAAAATAGGCTATCAAATTCGTTTTCTAATCTCAAATACCTTTCATTTGAGCCAGCCACATATTGGATTGGTCGAAAATTTGTTTGTTTTGGGAAAGGGGTGATGCCCCAAATACATGGTTCTACATTTGGATATCAAATTCGTATTCTACTCCCAAATACCTTTATTTGAGCCCCATATTGCGATGGTCAGTAAAAAATTGCTGTTTGTGGGGTATTTTGGGAAATACCCCCCAGAAAATTGGTCCCAAAAGATGATATCAATTGTTGCTCTACCCCCAATACCTTTTATACAAGCTCCACATTGACATGGTCGGTAAATATGTCCGATTTAGGGGTGTTTTGGGATTGGGGTGGTCCCCCAAACAGTAAGCCCGGTAAATATATCAGCATCGTGCTCTATTCTCATATATCTACACATCATTTATTTGAACCCCATATTGTTATTGCTCTTAAAATTGGATATCAAATTTGTTTTCTAATCTCAAATAACTTTCATTTGAGCCACATATTGGCATGGTCGAAAAATTGTTTCCCTTTGGTGGTGTTTTGGGAATGGGGTGATGCCCTAAATACATGATCCTACATTTGGATATCAAATTCGTATTCTACTCCCAAATACCTATATTTGAACCCCATATTGCGATGGTCACTAAAAAGTTGCTGTTTGTGGGGTATTTTGAGAAAGGGATAGACCCCCAGAAAATTTATCCCGAAAGTGGGTATCAATTCTTTCTCTACCTTCCAAGACCTTTAATTTAAGCTCCACATTGACATGGACGGTAAATATGCCCGATTTAGGGGTGTTTTGGGGATTAGGGTGGTCCCCCAAACACTAAGCCCGGAAAATATATCAGCAACGTGCTATATTCTCATATAACTATATATAATTTATTTGAACCCCATATAGCGATTGGCCTCAAAATTGGATATCAAATCCGTTTTCTAATCTCATTTAAACTTCTTGTTGCAAAAGTCAGCAAATATGCCCGGTTTGGGGTATTGGTCCTGAAAACTATAAATATTTAGTTCCACTCTCTTTAAGACCCAAATTGTCTTGGTGAGCAAATACATCCTATTTGGGGTTAATTTGAGCCCCATATTTCTTGGGGGTTTTTTTGGGGGATGGGCGGCCACTCAGTAAGTTGGCCTTAAAAAAATATATATCGAATTCGAGTTCTACTCTAAAAACCCTCTTATTGCAATAGTCAGCAAATACTTCCTATTTGGGTGGTGTTGTAGGGGTGGGGTGGCCCCATAGACACTTTTCCCGAATATTGATATACGATTCGTGCATTACTCCCAAAGACCTTGCATTTGAGCCCCATATTGCTATGGTCGTTAATATGTCCCCTTGGGGGATGTTTTTGTTGAGAGGCGGCCCCTCAAACACTTGGTCCCATGTTTGGATATCAGATTCGAATTCTACACTTAAATATAAATATAAATAAGTCCTGTTTGAGGGGTGTTTTGGGGAAGGGGTGGACCCCCAGAAACTTTGTACTAAATTAGGATATCAGATTCGTATTTTACTCGCAAATACCTTTCATTTGAGTCCCATATTGCCATGGTCGGTAAATATGTCCGATTTAAGGGTGCTTTAAGGGTTGGGGTGGTTCCCCAAACACATGGTCCGACAATTGGATATCAGATTCGTTTTCTAATCTTAAATACCTTTAATTTGAGTCCCATATTGTCGTGATTGGTGTATATATATATTTTGTAGGTTTTGGAGTGGGCGCCCCCCACTTAGATATCTCATCCGAAATTTGAATACAAAATTTTTTTTTTGTATGTTACTATAAGAGAGCACATAAAATTTCGCCTAAATCGCACCATTCATCTCAGAGATCTGGCATTTCTGAAAATTAAGGTAAGGGGAAGGGTCCGCTCCCCCTTCAGATATCAAAAAATGTAGTTCCCTATTTTCACCACGGGATCATAATACACCATCAGTGAACATTTCAAGAAAATCAGTTCAGTCGTATCTGAGTCTATAAGAAACAAACAAACTTTGACATTTATATAATTACTAGCTGGACAGCGCCCGTTCCGCTGTGCTTTCTTGCACTCTCTTATTTTATATGAGCCCTATACCGGCACGGACAGGAAATAAATCCTGTTTCGCCCCAGCGTGGATATCATATTGGTGCTCTACTCCCAAATACCATCCATTTTTGCCTTATGTTGCTATGGTCGGTATATATATCCAATATTGTTATTATTAGTTTATTTTTCCATATGACGGGCTTTGGAGGTGGCGCGGTCCCCTAAGATATCCCACCCTAAATGAGGATACTAAATTACTATTTCGAGTTATTATAAACAAACGAAACTATCAATACAACTTCCAACAGATGCACAGAATCATGTGTACCACGGAAGTAGCGTAATTGTCGCAGAAAAAAAATCTGTCATTATATTATTAGACAAAATAAATGCATTGGGAAAAAGTTCAGCTAATAGACAGGTATTTCAAGCATGGTTAATGTGATAATTGTATCATAGAGGCGTTTTCGCAGTTAATACGCTTCAAATACAACATACCAACGCACGGACCTTAAAGCTTTCACACCTAATAAGGTTGAAAAGTCTTCTTACCAAAGACGAAATGCGTCCATTAGAAACGCAACATAAGAATCGAACTCTACTGTCATAGACCTTTATTTTAATTCCAATATTATCCCTATAGAACTACACTTCATATTGAATGGTATTTAGTGGATGGACCGGTTCCAGACTCTGTCCCAATGGTGTATACCAGATTCATGGTCAACTCCCAAAGACCTTTCATTTGATACCCATTTTGTGACGTCGGACATTCAGGCCCGTTTTGGGGGTTTTGGGTCTCAGACATAGTCTAGTCCTAAATACCTTTCATTTGATACCCATATTGTCCCAATAGGCAAACATTTCCGTTCGGGTGGGTTTTGGGATGGGGCATGCGCCCAGGTTATTTCACCCCAAAATTGTTTACCAATTTCGTGATTTTGGGGTACCATTAGGTGGAATGCAAAATTTCGCTTATGTCGGTGCTCCCATCTTCGGGTTCTGGCGTTTTTAAATGGGGGAGGGTCCCCGCCCCCTTCGGACATCAAAAAATGTAGTACCCTATTTTCACCGGTAGCTCAAACTCTACCATCTGTAAAAACTTCGTGAAAATCGCTTCAGCTGTTTTTGAGTCTATACGGAACAGGCAAACAAACTAACAAACAAACAAATAAAGCACAACAATTTCATTTTTATACAATAGATACCCTACGCCATCACTGCAGTACAGGGAATTATATATTTGTGCATTGTGCATGTTTCCAACGCTAGAGCTAGACCCATTGATACGCATACCGATCGACTCAAAATTACTTTCTGATTCGATTTAGGTATGTCCGTCTGTGAGTCAATGTTTCCTTGTAATCAAGGTACAGGTTGAAGCCCAATCGTCCGAAACTTTGCACATGTCATTTTTGTGGCCCAGGGACGGACACGATGAAGCTCCCATATGTATGTAACGCCCTATTTGCATTTATGATGCCGTAGAAGCTACAATTTTCAACCGATCTGCACAAATTTGACACGGATTGCATTGTTATCGATTTGAACATATATGCTAAGTTTAATCAAAATCGGTTCAGATTTGGATATAGCTCCCTTATATATCTGACAAACATTTGAAATGAATCTGACAAATATTTGAAATGGATCAAAATCTGTCTAGATCAGTCTAGATAGACAAGAAGCCACAATTTTGGTTCTATCTCAACAAAATTTGGCTTGGGTTGTTTAATATGACTTCCTAAAACGTGTCCAATATTTCATAAAAATCGGATAAAATTTAGATATAGCTCTCATATCAATCTATCATAGCCTTTTTAGGCTATAGACTCCACATTTTGGTCTCATCCTTACAAAACTTAACATGGGATGTTTTGTTTGACGTCCCAACATGTGTGAATAATTTCATCAAATTCGGTTCAGATTTAGAAATGGCTCCCATAAATATCTTTCATCCGATATGGCTTTTAATATTTATCTTTTAGCCGATATACGATTTTAAGAGTGTAGTAGCCACAATTAACATCCTATCGTTAGAAAATCTTGCAAGGTTCCATTCGACATTTCAATAGGTATTTAAAATTAAAGTCTGACTAGATTATGACAAAGGTTCTATGTATTAAAAGTGGTACGTAGACTCAGTGCTTTAGGGTATAATATAGACGGCTCCGCCCGACTTTTGCTTTCCTTACTGGTTTTCTTTGAAAAATTGATTTTAGAGGGGTTTTTTCAGGGACGTTACAAAAGTAAACCGATAGGGTCAGCAAAGAACGCCATCTTTTTGCCGCTCTTTTGTCATTTCTCTTCAGTAAGGTTTGCCATTTCATGATGGAAAGATATACGAGGCAACAACGAAGTTTACCACCGAAATTTGGAGTCAGTGGCCTCGAAATATGCGTTATTGGTCATACAGCAATCCACTCGAACTCCATGAGTCATCATTTGATTCGACCCCGTTAGATTATTTCCTGTGGGTTTAGATCCAGTCTATGGTCTATGCCATCAACCCAGCAGTATCGGCCGATTTATGCTTGAAAAATTTCGAAAATTGGGTTCAGCGTCTAAACTTTTGCAAGCGTGTACGTGGTGGCCATGCAAAAGAAATCGAGCTCCATACATAAATGGCACCGAACTTACTTTCACAGAAATAAATTATTTCTTTAATATCCACAAGCGTTTCTGTTTTATTAAAAAAAGACAAGTCGCGCTCGTATTGAAAACCCTAATAGCTATTCCTTGAACGACAACAAGTAAAAGCGTGCTAAGTTCGCCCGGGCCGAATCTTATATACCCTCCACCATGGATCGCATTTGTCGAGTTCTTTTCCCGGCATCTCTTAGGCAAAAAAAAAGGATATCAGAAAAGATTTGCTCTGAACCACAATAAAATTATATGTTGGAGACCTGTGTAAAATGTCAGCCAATTCGAATAAGAATTGAGCGCTTTGGGGGCTCAAGAAGTAAAATAAAGAAATCGATTTATATGGGAGCTGTATCTGGCTATAGACCGATTCAGACCATAATAAGCACGTATGTTAATGGTTATGAGAGGATCCGTCGTACAAAATTTCAGGCAAATCGGATAATAATTGCGACCTCTAAAGGCTCAAGAAGTCAAGATCCCACATCGGTTTATTTGGCAGCTATATCAGATTATGAAACGATCTGAACCTTATTTGGCACAGATGTTGAAAGTCAAGACCCAAGATGGGTTTATATTTCAGCTATGTCAGGTTATAAACCGATTTAAACCATACTTGGCACAGTTATTATACCCTCCACCATAGGATGGGGTGTTTGTAACTATTCGAAATATTCGTCTGAGACCCCATAAAGTATATATATTCTTGATCGTCGCGACATTTTATGTCGATCTAGCCATGTCCGTCCGTCTCTCCGTCTGTCTGTCGAAAGCACGCTAACTTCCGAAGGAGTACAGCTAGCTGCTTGAAATTTTGAACAAATAGTTCTTATTAGTGTAAGTCGGTTGGTATTGTAAATGGGCCATATCGGTCCCATTTACCCATGATATAGCTGCCATATAAACCGATCTTGGGTCTTTACTTCTTGAGCATCTAGAGTGCGCAATTCTTATCCGATTGGAATGAAATTTTGCAAGACGGGTTTTGTTATGATATCCAACATCTGTGCCAAGTATTGTTTAAATCGGTAAATAACCTGATATAGCTGCCATTTAAACCGATTTTGGGTCTTGACTTCTTGAGCCTCTAGAGTGCGCAATTCTTATCCGATTGGAATAAAATTTTGCACGTAGTTTTTTGTTCAAGGTTCACAGCAATAAAGTATTTCTTTAATATCCGTTTGTGTTTTATTTAAAGAAAAATTGTCGCGCACTTATTGAAAACGCCGATAGCTTTTTATTGAATGACAAAACCTATTGTATTTGGATTTAATCCTCAAGTTATATGGTAGAAATTACTTGCACTATTGTAGAAATTCACAAAATCGTGCATATTTTAGGAGACTCTACCCACCTTATTTCTTTGTCTAATTCATCATGATCTGTAATGTTCTAAGGGTAAGGCACGGGCACTACATCTATATATTGCCGACGGAAAATTTCCAAAGCTTATTTATAAGTGGGTTCACAAACACCGATTAACCTGAATTGATCTGATTCGAATGTCCTCGCCTTTAATTGCATTGAATTTTGTCAACACATGTCAAACACGACCGAAGATTGGTGAAAGATGATTGGGTGATTAAACCACTCAAAATATGTTTGCACACAATGCGATGATATGCTAAACATTTTTGCGTTATCATGCCATCATTTGTATCCCACTCAAAGTCTTTTGCCTCTCTTGTGGCGTTCTCCTTCCGTTTCTCCTTGTTTACCACTTTGCTGGCGTGAGCGTCAGCGGTATCATTGGAATTTTCGTAGGTGCCATCAATAAATTTAGTCGATGCGCTTGGCATCGGTTCTGTTTTTAGAATGGACGATGATGATGTTTCGGTATTTTCTAGACGTTTCCAAAGCAGCAAATATATATTCGACCAACAAAACGTAAGCAAGTCAGTGGGTTCGTCTGTCTGAACGTCTGCCCCCATAGGCGGTTGTTTTTCAGTTTTTGCGTAGGTGTTCATATGAATAATTACGTTTATTTCTTTATAGGGGCTATGAATGTTTAAAGAATCGCCGACAGTAAAGGTATTATTCGGACATTCTGTCTAGAAGTATGTAGATCCCGAAAATAATTGCACCAGACACTGCATTAATTGTGCTATTTTTCATGTTTGATCTATCGAGTGATGTCGCCTTTCAAATATGTCTCTAGTCATTAGGGGTTAGAAGCATATCATGCTTATTCTATCTAGCAGAATATATGAGGAATTTCAAAACAAATCAGACACTCTGGAAAAATTTTTTTAATTGATTTTATGAGGTGATTTCTGTAGAAAATATGGCCATCTGCAAAATATGGAACATATATAACATTAACACTTGCATTGTCTTGCCCTTATTATACCCACTACCATAGGATGGGGGCATACTAATGTAGTCATTTTGTTTGTAAAACCTCGAAATATTGACCTGCGACCATAGAGTATATATATTCTTGATTGTCTCGAAATTCTAAGACGATCTAGCCATGTTCGGCCCTTCGTTTGTGGAAACCACTTTAGCGGTCGAACCCGTAAATCGAGCCGCTTGAAATTTTTCACAAATACTTCTTATTGATGTAGGTCGTTCCAAATTGTAAATGGGCCATATCGTTTCAGATCTCCCGATTTGACTCCTGGAGGCCGCAATTCTTATCCGATTTTGCTAAAAGTTAGCATGGAATGTTTTATTACGACATTCAACAACTGTGCCAAGTACAATCCAAATCGGTGAATAACCTAATATTACTCCTATATGAACCGATCTTCCGATTTGACTTCTTCAGCCTTTTGAAGCCGCAATTGTTATCCGATTTGGCTGACAATGATCAGGGAATGTTTTATTATAAGCGTCAACAACTGTGCCATATACAGTCCCATAAAAACCGATCTCCTGGTTTGATATCTTGAGAGGGGACGGGATTCTAAACTATGTTCTTAAAACGGCTAGCAGGGAGGCATGGTCTGCCCTGGCTCTGATTTTCAACTACTCGATTCCTTTAATACCATATTCGTTTTCTGGTCTCCAATACCTTTCATTTGGGGTATGGGGAAGGTCCCGCCTTCACTCGATATCTAAAAATTATATAGCCTATGTTTCCTTCAAGACAAACGTACACAATCTATGAAAATTTTAAGGAAATCGGTTCAGCCAAGTATCATATAGTCATAATGGGTGTAATGACGTTTTTGTGCGGCAGATTCGAAATCTACTCCCGAATAACTTTCATTTGAGCCCGATATTGAAATGAACGTCCAATATGTCTGTTTGGGGGAGTTTTGGGATTGGGGCGGCCCGACGGGTACTTCGACTCAAATTTTAATACCATATTCGTATTCTACTCTCCAATAAATTTCATTTGATACCTATATTGTTCCGATCGGTCCACTTTTGATTTTGGGTTGTGTTTGTGGCATAAGGGGAGGGTCCGAGAAATTAGGTTCTGCCGTCATAAGGAACAAACAAACCGAGTCCCATATATCCGTGATTGGCTAATGTACCCATTTTGGGCATTTTTGAGGGGATGGGGTGACCCCCTATACTTTGACATGAATTTGCATGCCAGATTCGTTATCTACTCCCCCATACTTTTCATTTGATACCCATATTGTCCTTATCGGTCCACTTTTGATTTTGGTTGGTGTTTTTGGGATAACGGTGGTGGGTCCGCCTCCTTCCGTTATCAATAAATTTTAAAACCTATTCCTACTTCCTGACCATATTCGAAATCTACTCCCGAATACCTTTCATTTGAGTCCCATATTATCATGATCGTCAAATAAATCTATTTTAGGGGGTTTGGGGCTGGGGCGGCCCCCAGGTACTTGGACCCAACTTTTATTATGAAATTCGTACTCTACTCTTGAATTCCTTTCATTTAAATCCCATATTGTCCCATCGGTCCACTTTTATTTTTAGGTAGCACTTTTGGGGTAAGGGGGAGGGTCCGCCCCCCTCCCGATGTCAAAAAATTATATAACCTATGTTACCTTCCAGACCAACCTACACATTCTGTGAAAATTTCAAGGTAGTCGGTCCAGCCGTTTTTGAGTCTATACGAAACAAACAAACACAAATTCAATTTCATATATAAGAAGATAGATATACCTGGGTATCCTATTTCAAGAGGGCATGACATACACGCGGCATGTAGACCATATCATCACTAAGGGTAGGATGGCCTTCCAGGCACTGTTTAGTGTTCTCGCTAGAAGGGGAGGCCTGAGCCGGAGAGTGAAACTCGACGATCTTATATACCGTACAACACAGTGAGAGATCCCTTAGAGGAGAGATAGGATTTGAAAGAAGGAACTATTTTTTAAACTTTTTGTATAATATAATACAATAGGAAACCTGGATTCCTTCCAGGTTTCCTATTGTAGGTTTCCGATAGGATACCTGAGATGAACCTTGAAGTCGAGTGCGACGCACTGCTGCCATCGGCACAGTCTTGGATTGACGGAACCCTAGTATTGCCATCTGGAAGATCATGTTACACGGATGGATCAAAGCTAGAGGACAGAGTGGGCCTGGGGGTTTACATTGAGAACCCAGGGATTGAGATCTGTTTTAGACTGCCTGACCATAATACGGTCCTGCAGGCGGAGATCCGGGCGATTACGGAATGCGTGAAGTGGTGTGGTGCCAACGCGAGGACGTCGAGTCTGAACATCTTTACCGACAGTAAAATTGCCATAAGGGCAATAACAACCAGGACGGTAAGGTCACAAACAGTCTTGCAGTGTAAGAAGGAGATTAACGCCTTCTCTGAGGATGGCAAAATCCGGGGAAATGAAAGGGCAGACGATTTGACGGTGAAGGCCAGAGGACTGCAGTCAATAAACTTGGTTAACCCGAAGCCTTTCAGGTCGACACAGTTTGAGTTAAGGGAGTGGGCGACGAATGCGCATGCAACATTGTGGAACAGCGAAACGGTCGGTAGGACGGCGAAAATCCCATGGGGGGATCCAGATAGTGAAAAGACGAGGCTATTACTGAAAGGACACAAGAAGGAGGTCAGTATAGCTTTGGTATCATAAGGGGACACATAGGACTACGAGCTCACTTATATAAAATCGGTAGCATGTGTAAGTGATAGCATGTGTAGGGCATGCGGGGAAGATGATGAGACGTTGGAGCATTTCCTTTGTCATTTCCCGGCTTTCGCGTCCAACAGATACCGGTACTTAGGTGGAGACACAATATCAGACATAAACCAACTTAGGGGAGTGGCATTGACAACAATTAAGGACTTTGTAAGTAGCACGGAATTCCTAACTTAAAATTTTCTTTTTAGAGGTTACTTTATAGTTTTTAGAAGGCACAACAAGCCGATTAGGTGTAACCTAACCACAAATTCACATATATATTTAGATATAGCACCCGTATATATGTTCGTCAGATTTAGGGTAATTTGCAATAATGTTGTCATTTGTTAACCATAGTTGTTAAAGTTTGAACATATTTGCTCAAAATTTGATGCGAGGTCAATCAAAATTGTTTCAGAATTGGATATAACTCCCACATTGTACTTGTACCCTTAGTTTAGGGTATTATACAGTTGGTACCGACCGACTTTTGCCCATCCTTACTGGTTTAATTATGCAAGAAGCTGCTGAGATGAACAGACCTATGTTAACGAAAAGTATCAAAAATGTTTCATGACTGCATGTTCGAAACGCAATGGACGTATTAACCGATGATTATCCACCATATGCCATTATCATATGGACCACTGACCATTATTAAATGCAATAAACATATCTAACGCCATTAATCATACAACTTTTAATAACTAATTCATTTATTTTCTTTTTTAAATTAAACAAATACCCACATGCTGAAAAAATCACTCATTCGCTGGTTTGTCTACAATGCTTACCGAGATATTGTCCACTATGTCGTATAAGTAATGCCACCAATGTTGAAACACTTGGACTTGTTATGCGGGCGTATGATTGATACACATTAGACGTCTTGTCGATTTCCTAACATACACTTTAAAAATAGTTTCAATGACGCATTGTTGTGATCTTTTTGACGCAGCCCATCAACAATTCCTCCTTAACTCATTTACTACCTGTTTGGTACTTGTGCCAAATTGAGTTTGCAGCAAATTATTTTTGAAAATATTTCAAACGCCCCATTTAACAAATACATATACACATATATCAATGTCACAAATGTTAGCACTTGCAGTTGTGTGAGTGAGTTGTGCAAATTCTATTAACATTTTTGATTTATTTGTTATGTGCGGCTTTTCGTTGGTTCCAGGTGTTACTACTATGCAAAATCGCTTTACTAATAAAAGTAGCCTATGACTCAAATTGAAAAAAAAAAACAAATTGCAAATATTTTTGTCAAACTCTAAAAATAAGTACAACAATGTATACAGAATTGGTCCTACCTAAATCTATTCCTTCTGCGATGACTTCCCGCAATAACTAAAACTTTCAAGGATAAGCTTTTCTGTAAATACATTCGTAGCAAACAGTTTTTGCTAAATTTTCTTTTTATCTCAATTTGCATCTTACGTTACTTGTAAGCTTTGTTACTACCAAGAAATGTTAATTCATTTTTTTCATGTTGGCTTTATCTCGAAATTTAAAATTATCTTTGAAGTTAGCAAAAAGGACACAACAAATATTGGGATATTGGATTATCCTTGTCTTAGGTTAGGTTTAAACGGCAGTCTACCATCAGACGCACTTAGACTTTTTCGTCAATTGCGATATCACAGGAACAAGAGAAGTAAGATGCCTTCTCGTTCCTAACGTTGAACTGTTCATATTGCTCTAAAAAGCCCAAAAACACAATGACTGAGATGTCTGTTCTAGCCAGCGCCAGCAAAATGGTAGACCTCTTCAAGTCTAGAGTAGGCCAAATAATTTTGGAATGTTTGCAATTTTTAGTTTACTAAGTTGAAATTTGGTATATGGAGTACATTTATGCCTCTTAAGTTAGTTTAGGTTGAAAATAGAGTGCGGATGTAATTTGCCGATGTTATTAAGCGCCAACACCTAAGCCAGTGATCGGCTTCGTATTCCATATTCCGTGCTCCTAAGTCGATTCATGCCGTGCTCCTAGGTCGGTATTGTGTTTCGCAGGCGAAGCACAATGTAAGGCTCAGTACGGTCCTGAATATGACACTTCAAGTTCAGTTTCTATCGAGAAAACGTTCAGCGTCAATTGGCTCACCTTCGTACTCCTCGTACAAACGCAGATTTCAATCTTCTCTGGGTTAACATTCAGAACCCTAGGTCTAACCCAGTCGTATGCAATCTCCCAACATTTCTTCCTTTCTGCATAGCTCTTTTCATAACACGTTAAATATAATCCAGACATGTCAACCAATATATATTGGGTTGCCCAAAAAGCAATTGCGGATTTTTCATTTAGTCGGCGTTGACAAATTTTTTCACAGCTTGTGACTCTGTAATTGCATTCTTTCTTCTGTCAGTTAACAGCTGTTACTTTTAGCTTGCTTTAGAAAAAAAGTGTAAAAAAAGTATATTTGATTAAAGTTCATTCAAAGTTTTATTAAAAATGCATTTACTTTCTTTTAAAAAATCCGCAATTACTTTTTGGGCAACCCAATACTTCTTGAGACTGTTTTTGCTGAACTCGTGTACGCTGAAACCACATGACTTTGTAATTCAAGACTATTGACGAGCGAGAAACTGAACATAAAGTGAAACGAAAAAGTTGCTGTCGAAGGGAAGATGTTTCCGATCGGGTACCTGAGATGAACCTTTTAGTCGAGTGCGGGGCACTGCTGCCATCGGCACAGTCTTGGATTGACGGAACCGTGGTATTGTCTTCTGGAAGATCATGTTACACGGATGGATCAAAGCTAGAGGACAAAGTGGGCCTGGGAGTCCACATTGAGAACCCAGGGACTGAGATCGGTTTTAGACTGCCTGACCATAATACGGTCCTGCAGGCGGAGATTCGGGCGATCACGGAATGCGTAAGGTGGTGTGGTGCGAGGAAGTGGAGTGTAAACATCTTTACCGATAGTAAAATTTGCCATAAGGGCAATAACAACAAGGACGGTAAGGAGATTAACGCCTTCTCTGAGGACGGCAAAATCCACATCGTACGGGTGCCGAACCATAACAGAGTAAGGGGAAATAAAAAGGCAGACGATTTGGCGGTGAAGGCCAGAGGACTGCCTTCAATAAACTTGGTTAACCCGAAGCCTTTCGGGTCGACACAGTCCGAGTTAAGGGAGTGGGCGACGAATGCGCATGTAGCATTGTCGAACAGCGAAACGGTTGGTAGGACGGCGAAAATCCTATGGCGGGATCCAGAGAAGACGAGGCTATTACAGAAAGGAAGCAAGAAGGAGGTCAGTATAGCTATTGGTATCATAACGGGACATATCTACGAGCTCACTTATGTAAAATCAGTGCGGCAAGTGATAGCATGTGTGGGGCATGCGGGGAAGATGATGAAACGTTGGAGCATTTCCTTTGTCATTGCCTGGCTTTTACGTCTAACAGATACCGGCACTTAGGTTGAGACACAATACCAGACATAAACCAACTTAGGGGAGTGGTATTGAAAACAATTAAGGATTTTGTAAGTAGCAAGGAATTCCTAATTTTCTTTTTATATTCCCCACCATAGGATGGGGGGTATACCAATTTCGTCATTCTGTTTGTAACTACTCGAAATATTCGTCTGAGACCTCATAAAGTATACATATTCTTGATCGTCGCGACATTTTATGTCGATCTAGCCATGCCCGTCCGTCTGTCCGTTCGTCCGTCTGTCCGTCGAAAGCACGCTAACTTCCGAAGGAGTTAAGCTAGCCGCTTGAAATTTTGCACAAATACTTCTTATTAGTGTAGGTCGGTTGGGATTGTAAATGGACCATATCGGTCCATGTTTTGATATAACTGCCATATAAACCGATCTTGGGTCTTGACTTCTTGAGCCTCTAGAGTGCGCAATTCTTATCCGATTGGAATGCAATTTTGCACGACGTATTTTGTTATGATATCCAACAACTGTGATAAGTATGCTTCAAATCGGTCCATAGCCTGATATAGCTCTCATATAAACCGATCATGGGTCTTGACTTCTTGAGCCTCTAGAGGGCGCAATTCTTATCCGATTTGGTAAGTTGAAATTTTGCATGACATATTTTAATCTTACTTTGAACAACTGTGTCAAATAAGTTTCAAATCGGTTCATAACCTGATATAGTTGCCATATGAACCGATCTGGGATCTTGACTTCTTGAGGCTCTAGAGGTCGGAATTATTATCTAATTTGCCTGAAATTTTGTACGACGGATCCTCTCATGACCATCAACATACGTGTTTATTATGGTCTGAATCGGTCTAAAGCCCGATACAGCTCCCATATAAATCGATCTTTCTATTTTACTTTTTGAGCCCCCAAAGGGCGCAATTATTATTCGAATTGGCTGACATTTTACACAGGTCTCCAACATATAATTTGATTGTGGTCCAAACCGGACCATATCTTGATATCGCTCTGATAGCAGAGCAAATCTTTTCTTTTTTTTGGCTAAGAAGAGATGCCGGGAAAAAACTCGACAAATGCGATCCATGGTGGAGGGTATAAAGATTCGGCCCGGCCGAACTTAGCACGCTTTTTCTTGTTATACTTTAAAATCGTTTTCTAGCATATGCATTTTTTTCCTGATGATAAGTTTTTTAAGCCATGCACTGAATTAAATAATGTCGTCTAGTTTGTTATCACGTTGCCCTTTTTATTGCATTACTCTACACAATTAAACGATGTTATGTGCGCTAAAATAGCTCAACATATTTCATAGAAAAACTCACACCCATACCGTCACTGTTATCTGAGAATTCTTTTCCATCTATTCAAATAGGAATAGGAATTTTTTATTCGCCAAGTCGTTTTATCACAAAGTAAAACGGATGGCAACAAAACAAACAAAGACGGATTCAATTTCAGTGTTTTCTTTTTTTATTTTTGGGAACGAATAAGAGTTAAATTTCTCTGATAAATTTACCACATTTGTCTTCATACACTCAGAAAAATTGTATATTATTCTTCTGTATTGGCCTGACTTACTTCTCTATACAAACCTAAATGATTTCAGACAACTAAGTTTGAATTCATTGTGGCGAGAGACCTTTTTAATATTTACATCATGACAATATCCTCTTCTTATATATAACAGGTAAAAAGACATTTAGTTGGGCCGGGCCGAATTTGGAATACCCACCACCTCGGGTATATATGTAAATCTCATTTCGTCACAATCCGGTGAAAATTGAATAACTTAAGCACCCAAATTCGACACGGACATTGAGTGGTCTAATATATATGTCAATATTCAATTTTGTAGAACAAAATATTGGTCTTTTTAGCAGATATATCCAATTATAAACCGATCTGAACCATATTAAGGTCGGATATCGTGAGGCTCAGAAAAACTCAGTTTCACATTTCAGCGAAATCGGATAAAAAATAAAGCTTTTATGGGCTTCAGACCCTTTATCGTCAAATCGGTCTATATGACAGCTATATCTAAATATAGTCCGATCTGTACCATATTTGGGTCGAAAATCGGGAGGTTTACAATAACCCACAGTTTTAAATTTAAGCGAAATCGGGTAATAAGTAAAGCTTTTTTGGGCTTCAGACCCTTTATCGGCAGATCGGTCTATATGGCAGCTATATCTAGTCCGATCTGAACCATATTTGGGTCGGATGTTGGAAGGCTTAAAACTGCACTATTCCAAATTTCTGTGAAATCGGATACAAAATAAAGCTTTTAGTGCCCTCAGACCCTTTATCTGGAGATCGGTCTATATGGAAGCTACATCTAAATATAGTCATATCTGTACCATATTTAGGTCAGATGTCGGGAGGCTTAAAATAACCCACTGTTTTAAATATCAGCGAAATCGGGTAAAAAATACAGCTTTTATAGCCTTCAGGCCCATTATCTGGAGATCGGTCTATATGGCGGCTATATATAAATATAGTCCGATTTGACCCATATTTACGACAGATGTCGGGAGGCTTAAAATATCCCACTGTTATATATTTCAGCGAAATCGGGTAATAAATAAAGTTTTTATGGCCTTCAGCCCCTTTATCGGGAGATCGGTCTAAATGGCAGCTATATCTAAATATAGTCCGATCTGAACCATATTTAGGTCAGATGTCGGGAGGCTTAAAATAACCCACTGTTTTAAATTTTTGAAAAATCGGGTAAAAAATAAAGCTTTTATGGCCTTCAGACCCTTTATCGGGAGATCGGTCTATATGGTAGCTATATCTAAATATAGTCCGATCCGAACCATATCCGGGTCAGCTGTCGCGAGGTCTAAAACTACTCACTTTTTCAAATTTCAGCAAAATCGGATGAAACATAAAGCATTTATGGGCATTATACCTTTTATCGGAAAATCGGTCTATATAGCAGCTATATCCAAATATGGTCCGATTTGTCCAATTCAAGAAAAGACGTATCTGTGCCAAATTTCAGCTCAATATTTCATTTTTTGAAGACTCTAGAGTGATTACGGACGGACAGACACACGGACATCGTTAAATCGTCTTAGAATTTTACGACAATCCGAAATATGTGTTGCAAACGGAATGACTAAATTAATATACCCCCTATCCTACGATGGTGGGTATAAAACTGAATTTGTGTTTGTTTGTTTGTATGTATGTTTCGTATAGACTCAAAAACGGCTGAACCGATTTCCTTGAAACTTTCAAAGATGGTGCATTTGAAAGATAGGGTACAAAATTTTTGATATCTGAAGGGGACGCCAGACTTCGGAGATGGGTGGTGCGATTTAAGCGAAATTTTGTGTGCTCTCTTATAGTAATCTAAAAACAAAAATTTGGTATCCAAATTTCGGATGGGGTACCTAAAGGGGTCGCCCCACGCCCAAACACCTACTAAATATACATATAGACCAATCAATACAATATGGGACTCAAATGAAAACTATTTAAGATTAGAAAGCGTATCTGAAATCCAATTGTCGGAGCAAGTGTGTGGGGGACCAGTCCAACTCCCAAAACATCCCTAAATCGGACATATTTACCGACCTTGGCAGTATAGGGCTCAAATGAAAGGTATGTGCGAGTAGAATATGAACCTGATATCCAAATGTGGGACCAAGTTTCTGGGGGTCCACCCTCCCCCCAAAACACCCCCAAACAGGACTTATTTACTAACAATGGAAAATAAAAGTTATTTGAGTTTAGAATACGAATTTGATATCCAAATGTGCGACCAAATGTTTGGGGGCCGACCTTCCCCAAAAACTCCCCTATAGAGGACAAATTTGCGAGCATAGCGACATGGATCTCAAATGAAGGGTATTTGGGAATAGACCACGATTGTGATATCAACATTCGGGACCAACTGTCTAGAGGACGTTCCACCCCAATAACAACCCCCGACTAGGGCGTATATGCTCACCATGACAATTTGGGTCCTAAAGAAAGTGAATCTCTATATTGATAGTTTTTAGGGTCTATACCCCAAACCAGACACATTTGCTGATATTACAATACGGGGTTTAAATGAATGATATTTGAGATTAGAAAACGAATTTGATATCCAATTTTCAGGCCATTGGCAATATGGGATTTAAATAAATGATATTACAGAGTAGAGCACGATGCTGATATATTATTTTCAGGACTACGTGTTTGGAGGACCACCCCACACCCCAAAACACCCCAAAATCGGGCATATTTACCCACCATGCCAATGTAGGGCTTAAATGAATGGTATTGGGGAGTTGAGCACGAAATTATATTATTATATTATATTTTATATAATTATATTATATTTTCTGGGGTCTACCCCTTCCCCAAAACACCCCTCAAACAGCAATTATTTACTGACCATCACAATATGGGGCTTAAATAAAGGTATTTGGGAGTAGAATACGAATCTCATATCCAAATGTGGGACCACGTATTTAGCGCACCGCCACTTCCCCAAAACACCCCCCAAAGAGTACAAATTTACCTACCATGGCAATATGTGGCCCAAATGAAAGTTATTTGAGATAAGAAAACGAATTTGATAACCAAAATTGGGGACAAGTGTTTGGGGGATGCCCCATATCATATACTTTCCTTAAATCAAAGGCAATATGGGGTTTAGGTAAATGATATTTGAGAGCAGAGCAGGATGCTGATATTTTTTTCAGGGTCAAGTGTCTGTGAGACCATCTCACTCACGAAAACACCCCTATCCAAATATAGACTGATCTGAACTATATACGCCACGGATGTCGAAAAGCCTAACCCGATTTTCTCATGGACATCATGAGAAAATCGGGCTCAAACAAATTTGAGATCGTGAGTTATGTTAGGCCTTTCGGCATCCTTCATTAATTTTGCTCGGTCCAGATTTGGGTATAGCTGCCATATAGACCGATCTCTCGTTTTAAGGTATTGGGCCCATAAAAGGCACCTTTATAATCAGATTTCGCTCAAATTTGACACAGTGACTTACGTTAGGCTTTTCGACATCCGTGGCGTATATAGTTCAGATCAGTCTATATTTGGATATGGCTACCAAATAGACCAACAATTTGGTCTACAAAATTGAACGGTGACTTATACTTATCAGACCTCCCAATATCCGTGTCGAATTTGCTCCGAATCGGACCATATGTCGATAAAGCTGCTATGGGGGCATCAATTATGAATTTTTCACCGGATTATAACAAAAAGTGGTTTACATATATACCCGAGGCGGTGGGTATCTAAAGTTCGGCCCGGCCGAACTTAACGCCTTTTTACTAGTTGATCCATATAATAGAAAAGACGGCGCAGCGAAGCGGGCCCAGTTCAGCTAATAATTTATACAATCGGATATTGTTCGGCGGCAGACCGTATGGTTATCTGTAGCTATTGCAAATATAAGTATAAACAAGTAAAAGCGTGCTAAGTTCGGCCGGGCCGAATCTAATATACCCTCCACCATGGATCGCATTTGTCGAGTTCTTTTCCCGGCATCTCTTCTTAGACAAAAAAGGATATAAGAAAAGATTTGCTATGCTATTAGAGCAATATCAAGATATGGTCCGGATTGGACCACAATTAAATTATATGTTGGAGACCTGTGTAAAATGTCAGGCAATTCGATTAAGAATTGCTCCCTTTGGGGGCTCAAGAAGTAAAATCGAGAGATTGATTTATATGGGAGCTGTATCGGGCTATGGACCGATTCAGGCCATAATAAACACATATGTTAATGGTCATGAGAGGATCCGTCGTACAAAATTTCAGGCAAATCGGATAATAATTACGACCTCTAGAGGCTCAAGAATTCAAGATCCCAGATCGGTTTCTATGGCAGCTATATCAGGTTATGAACCGATTTGAACCATACTTAGCATAGTTGTTGGATATCATAACAAAATACTTCGTGCAAAAATTCATTCAAATCGGATAAGAATTGCGCCCTCTAGAGGCTCAAGAAGTCAAGACCCAAAATCGGTTTATATGACAGCTATATCAGGTTATGAACCGATTTGAACCATACTTGTCACAATCGTTGGATATCATAACAAAACACGTCGTGCAAAATTTCATTCCATTGCGTACTCTAGAGGCTCAAGAAGTCAAGACCCAAGATCGGTTTATATGGCAGCTATATCAAAACATGGACCGATGTGGCCCATTTACAATACCAACCGACCTACACTAATAAGAAGTATTTGTGCAAAATTTCAAGTTTCTAACTTTACTCCTTCGGAAGTTAGCGTGCTTTCGACAGACAGACGGACGGACATGGCTAGATCGACATAAATTGTCGCGACGATCAAGAATTATATACTTTATGGGGTCTCAGACGAATATTTCGAGTAGTTACAAACAGAATGACGAAATTACAATAGTATACCCCCCATCTTATGGTGGAGGGTATAAAAAAAAACCCTAATTAGAAATGCAAAGAGCGTCCACTTAGTGCCGTTTCTCGTTTGGAACTAGATGGTACCTTTTCGGGGTTTCGGTGGTCTTAAAAACACAAAGTCTTGTGCGAAAACTAAGTTGGCATTACAGGTCTCACTGATTAGTTTATATGGGAGCTGTATTTATAAGGTTTTAAACCATAGATGGTCAGCATACACATTCGCACAAATATTCCTATGGCCGCGGGCAGAGGAAAAACAAATAGAAGCACAAGGGCAGTACAAACAACTTCGTGTGGCTGCCTCTATTTCAAAGCTATTTCAATTAGTTTGGTTTGGTCGTTTCTAGAATGTTAGTGTACCCATCACTGTATCTAACGAATCTGGTCACTACTTGCCGTTGTTATTAAAAACCCTAGCATATTTCTACGGAGGCCACCGTAGCGTAGATGTTAGCATGTCTGCCTATGACGCTGAACGCCTGGGTTCGAATCCTGGCCAGACCATCAGAAAAAAAAAATTTCAACGGTGGTTTTCCCCTCCTAACATTTATGAGGTACTATGCCATATAAAATTTCTTTCCAAAGAGGTGTCGCACTGCGGCACGCCGTTCGGACTCGACTATAAAAAGGAGGCCCCTTATCATTGAGTTTAAAAAACTTGAATCGGACTGCACTGATATTGATATGTGAGAAGTTTTCCCCTGTTCCTTAGTGGAATGTTCATGGACAAAATTTGCATTTGCATTTGCAGAGCCACCGCTTTCCTCGATGACCACCTCTATATCCAAGAAGTTTGCTCGAAATCGGTTAAAATTTAGATAAAATTCCCATATACATGTTCATGTCATGATTTTGGGTTATTTGGAATAATGTTGTCATTGGTTAACCATAGTTCGAACATATTCACTCGAAATTTGATTACCCGCACTTTAATTATAAGAATTTTATATTCTTGTTGTGCGGGTGTAAATAAATAAATTACAAAATTTGATACAGATTGTTTAATAACCCATCTGAAAACATCCGCCGAGGTCCATCAAAATTAGTTCAGAATTAGATATAGCTTCCACTTTATACGTATAGGGTAGGTGTAGGGTATTATACACTCGATACCGCCCGACTTTTGCCAATCTCTTATGGTTTTTTTTTTTAATTTTTAAAAAAGTTTCAAAATCTATTCTGTTGGGGTGTGGGAGTCGGGGTAATTTTTTCGACTACGGTAAAATTCCGAATCTTCGACTCTGACTCCGCAGCCCTGGTTATGACTGCCAACATCCATGCTAGGAATGTTCCCAATCAGTATATAACATACAAACCATTCTACCGATTTGTCTTCTTGGGGTCCTAGGCAAGTATTTATTATCTTAATTCTCTTTCTTTCACAATCTGATATATTATAGCTCATATCTTATATTTAACAAGTAAAAGCGTGCTAAGTTCGGCCGACCCGAATCTTATATACAACCCACCATGGATCGCATTTGTTGAGTTATTTTCCCGGCATCTTTTCTTAGGCAAAAAAAGGATGTAAGAAAAGATTCGCTCTGCTATCAGAGCGATATCAAGATATGGTCCGGTTTGGACCACAATTAAATTATATGTTGGAGACCTGTGTAAAATGTCAGCCAATTCGAATAAGAATTGCTCCCTTTGGGCTCAAGAAGTAAAATAGAGAGATCGATTTATATGGGAGCTGTATCGGGCTATAAACCGATTCAGACCATAATGATGATGGTCATGAGAGGATCCGTCGTACAAAATTTCAGGCAAATCGGATAATAATTGCGACCTCTAAAGGCTCAAGAAGTCAAGATCCCAGATCGATTAATATGGCAGCTATATCAGGTTATTAACCGATTTGAACCTTATTTGAAACAGTTGTTGAAAGTGATAATAAAATACGTCATGACAAATTTCAGCCAAATCGGATAAGAATTGCGCCCTCTAGAAGCTCAAGAAGTCAAGACCCAAGATCGGTTTACATGGCAGCTATATCAAAACATGGACCGATATGGCCCATTTACAATCCCAACCGACCAACACTAATAAGAAGTATTTGTGCAAAATTTCAAGCGGCTAGCTTTACTCTTTCGGAAGTTAGGACGGACATGGCTAGATCGACATAATGTCACGACAATCAAGAATATATATACTTTATGGGGTCTCAGACAAATATTTGGAGTAGTTACAAACAGAATGACGAAATTAATATACCCCCATCCTATGGTGAAGGGTATAAAAATCAATTTGTGTTTGTTTGTATATTTATGTGATCATTATAGACTCAGAAACGGCTGAACCGATTTTCTTGAAATGTTCGCAGATGTTGCATAATGACCTCGTGGTGAAAATAGGGTACCACATTAATGATATCTAAAGGGGGGGCGGACCCTCCCCCTTACCCTGATTTTCAGAAACGCCAGATCTCGGAGATGGGTGGTGCGATTTAAGCGAAATTTTTTGTGCTCTCATATAGTACCCTAAAAATAAAAATTTGGTATCCAAATTCCGGATGGGGTACCTAGGGGGACTGTCCCACCCTAAAACCTACCAAACGTTATATGTAGACCAATCACGATTGGGACTCAATCATTAGGACTCAAATGAAAGGTAGTTAGGATAAGAAAGCGTATCTGATATCCAATTGTCGGACCAAGTGCTAGGGGGACCACCCCAACCCCAAAACACACCTAAATCGGACATATTTATGGTAATATGGAACTCAAATGAAAGGTATTTGCGAGTAGAATACGAATCTGATATCCAAATATGGGACCAAGTGTTTGGGGGGCCGCCTCTCACCGAAAAAATCCCCCAAAGGAGACAAATTTATGACCATAGCAATATGGTGCTCAAATAAAGGTATTTGGGAGTAGAATACGAATTTGATATCCAAAAATAGGACCATAAATTTCCCAAAACTCCCCCCAAAGGGGAAAAAATTGTCGACCATGCCAATATGTGGCTCAAATTAAAGTTATTTGAGATTAGAAAACGAATTTTATAATCAATTTTGGGGCTATGTGTTTGGGGGACGCCTCATCGTGTAAACTCCCCTTAAACCAATGGCAATATGGGGTTTAAATAAATGGTATTTGAGAGAAGAGCACGAGGCTGATATTTTTGCAGGGCCAAGTATCTGGGGGACCACCTCTCCCCCGAAAACACTACTAAATCAGACATCATGAGAATATCGGGCTGAAATAAAGTTTTTTAAGAATGAAGTACACCTTACATCCAAACTTAAATTCGTAGACCAATAAATATCATATGGGATTCAGATAAAGGCGCTTATATTGTTAAACTGTTAGTCAAGTTTGCATGGTATTTCACTAAAAGATCTTTAACTGTCGAAAATATATATTCCAAGGAAACTTTTGTTCCATATAAAGTAAAAGAAGGCGCAGCGGAGCGGGTCCGGTTAGCTAGTTTAAAATATTAAAGAAAAAGCAAGAGAAGAAACACCTAAAGGTGTAACGAAAAATGCCATCTTTAATGCGCTCTTACTTGTTTCTTTGGAATTACATTTTTCCTCAAATCAAATTTTGAACCTCAAAGAGACTTTTTCAAAGTGTCCTCTTACCTGACAAACAGGGATGAAGGATTGGCTGCTTAAGAGTTCAATATGTGTGAAAAAAGCATCTTCTTAGTAGCTTAGCTGGATGGAATGGCTTGTCGCATGTCATCGGGCAGCTTTTCCCATAGTTTGGTGCAGACAATCTTACATGAAGGATCGAATCGGCAAATGGTGTGGCATGATTACAAATAAATAAAATTTGTTTCTTTTATATTCTGGAAAATACTTTTTGGATGGGGTCGTTCCGGCATTTCGATTTTATTTGCATTCTAAACAACCAAAAACGATATCAGAGGAAACATTGGCAACAAACGAAGCGATTCTATGACGAAGCATAGCTATTTTTAAAATGAAAACATTTGTGCTTTTTTGTGCCTTCAGTGAAATGTTTCCACCTGTTTAAGCAGTTTTTTTGTTTTTCTAATACACCTCTATGTAGTCACGTCGACAACAAGACTTTGGGTGGGCGTTTTGGGTGAGCATTTTTTGAACCAAATTGGCTTTAGTTCGTTGGTGCGGGACGGAAAATGGTTGTACGTTAAGTATGGGGTGTGAAAGCATCTTTGGCGGAGACTATTCCCCCAATGCTATGTGCTTGAAACGCATGAAAAGTTTTTTTGTTTGTATTCCTATTTTGTGTGTGTGTGTGTGTTTTTTGTTATTTTTGTTATTATTAAATTTATGAATTTGTTTATGGTTATTTAAGTAATTTTGTTAAAATAAATAAATACATATTATGCAAAAAGTTGCATCACACTCGTGTGTAAATATTCAGTGTACTCTAATGCTCAGCTAAGTATTCCATATGAACATACATAGTAAATGTATCGATATATAGACCGTTTATCGATGCCAAAAAAGGAATCCAGGTGAATGGAAAGCATTCACTCGGATTCGGGTGGTTTTTCGTTTTTGCTTACGATGACTTTTAAACTCTTTTTACATTGAAGGACCTTTTTTGAATCGAAATTATTTTATAAATCGCTAACTCTTGAGTTACAAAAAGTTTGACTTCGATAGCGATGTACAGGCCAATAACATTTTGGTAGAGATTGTCCTTAAGAGACAATTCATAAGCCTCGCCAAACTAATACTTTCAGCCTGATATAGCAAAGTGAGGTTCTAAGAAATGCTTTCGATTCCCTTTTGGTCTGGTATTAATAAATCCCGTTCTGTTTGAGGTTCAATTTGTGGCTCTGAGGCTTTTCAACGGGACCAAGTTGTGAAACCATCAAATTACTTCCCTGTTGAAGAATTATATTCCCAACTGAGTACCGTGACCCAATATAGCCAAGCTTAAGCTACACTCAACCAAATTTGTTATTCAAAACAGCAAAAATGTTTGCTAAAACAGCAGTTATTGTCTGCTGAAAATGGGAAAGCAGACATTACTGCTGTTCGAAGGGGTCCGGCCCGGGCTGAAGAAAATGTTACGCTAAGTTATTAAAATATTGTCTTTAGGTAAAATTGTAATAAAATTTGTCCTTAAAAATATTTCGCTGAAATTTTGTCTTTAGCAAAAATTTCATTAAAATTTTTTATTTAAAAAAATTTTTTTTTTGGTTGTCCACGTCTGAACAAAATTTTGTCTCTGTAGAATATTAAAAATATGAAAATTCGTCGTTTTAAAAAGTTTTACTCAAATTTTGTGTTTAGAATAAATTTAATTTAATTTTTTTTTTCTATAGACAAAATCATTTTGGGGTAGGCTCGAGCCCGACGGTCCGCCATGGCTACGTCCCTGGCTGCCATATTAAGCGATGTTGGATCTTGACTTCTTGAGCATCTAGAGGCCGCAATAGTTACCATATAATTTTTGTTCGATTTGGCTGAAATTTGACATAAATTGTTTTGTTATGACTTCCAACAAATGTGCTAAGTATAGTTCAAATCGGTTCATAACCTAATATAGCTGCCATATAAACCGATCTTGGATCTGGACTTATTAGGTCTCTAGAGGGCGCAATTCTCATCCGGATTGGCTGTAATTTTACAAAAAGCATTTTGATATTACTTCCAAAAACTGTGCTAAGTATGGTTCAAATCGGTTCATAACCTGATATAGCTGCCATATAAACCGATCTTGGGTCTTGACTTCTTGAGCATCAAGAGAGCGCAATTCTTATCCGATTTGGCCGAAATTTTGCATGATGTTGTTTTATATTAACTTCGAACAACTCTGTCAGGTATGGTGTAAATCAGTCCATATCCTGATATAGCAACCATATAAAAAGATCTCCCGATTAGACTTCTTGGGCATCTAGAGGGTGCAATTCATATCCAATATAGTTGATATTTTGCATATGTCGTTTTTGTATGACTTCCAACAACTGTTCCAAATATGGTCAAAATCGGTATATAACCTGATGTAGTTGCTATATAAACCAAATTGACTTTTTGAGCCTCTGGAGGACGCAATTATTACTCGATTTGCCTGTAGGTGGTGTTTTTCTATGACTCCTTGCAGTCAGTTCATTTCGGTCAATATCTTGATATAGCTCATATGTATTTGTAAAAGTCATTGGCCCGGCCGAACTAAGCGCGCTTTTACATGTTTCTTCTATCATCCGCTTCATAATTATGCCGCAGTCATTTTCAGCAAACGACAGACTTTTCAGCAGTAAGCCTGCTGCTCTTAATTTGCAAAACTACTGCTGTAATAGCAGAACTACTGCTATATTAGCAGCTAAAATTAACGACTTATAGACAGTGTTTGCTATTTTCAGCAAACTTTTTGCTATGAGTGTATCCGAAAAAAGTAATTAAGAGATGTAAGTTGTTTTATCCCCTATTGGGAGTTCTCTAAAATGCTGTAAATAGTAACCATTGCAAAATGTTTTAATGCGTGTAATAGCGTTTCAAGCGCTTCGATCTTTTGCACTCATTCTAAAATCTCTGGCATTTTTAAGGTGTCTCCCGCCACTTGATCTTTCCAACGGGCTTTTGGTCTTTCCGGTTTGCGCGTACCACCGTGTTTGTGTCCTTAGCCGCCACATGGCCAAAAAAACTCCCTTAGCCTCTCACGGTAGTGGTCGCTGCAATTTGTCTAGCCACATTGTCCAGAAGCATAAGATGAAGCATTAAATTCAGTGCATCAGATGGTGTCGTTCTCAGTGCGGCTGCACAAACAAGCCATCCTTTGGATCCGGTTAAGTATTAAGCAGTAGATGGATTTTTGAAGCGCCGTCCACCAGACCACAACACCATATAGCATCATAGGTCTGAAAACTGCAGTATATACCCAATTCATGACACGCGGTCTAAATCCCCAATTTTTGCCAATGGCTCTCTTGCAGTTCTAGCAAAACACCAAGGTATTTTACGCTTTCTGTAAATGGAACATTCTCCCCACCTATAGAGAGACACGTTCCACTGTAGGCAACTTGTATCTCCTGCTGTAATTAACTACTTCTGTCGTGCACGGATTTATACCCAGACAACTTTCGGCAGCCCACTTTGCTATTGCACGTAGAACTTTCTGAAGTATATCTCTTAGAGTGCTGAGAAACTTTCCCCTAACCGCAATAGCCACGTCATCAGCATATGCGACCACTTTTACACCTTTTTCAGAGCCAGTAATATTTTATCAATGGCTATATTCCCAAGCCTGCCGTAATGCATCTTTTAGTAAGTAAAGTTATTAATAAACTTTCTTACGGTAGAGTTGACGCCTAGAAACATGATTGACGTCGGTTTAACATTATTGAAAGCACCTTCAATGTCAAGAAATGCTACCATTGCATATTCCTTGGCATCCAGAAAACCCTCTTTGTAGCCGACTAGGTCGTGAAGGGCTGTTTCAGTGGATTTTCCTTTCTATATGCATGCTGCTGCCGCGACAGGCGATCTCCAGTGGTCTTTGCCTTGAAATATGTTTCTATCAACCTCTTAAGAGCCTTCAGCATTTAGGATAACGGATTAAAAGGACGAAAATCTTTCACCCTCGTGCTCCCTAAGCCAAGGAGTATATCTCCCTAACGTAACACAGCTTATAATTCAACTGGTGATACATCATCAGGGGCTGGCGACTTAAAGGAGTCGAAACTTCTTATCGCCCAAAGGATTTTTCGATTATTCAGTGTTCTGAAAGAATTCGATGCGAATGTCAGCAAAAACATCAGATTTCCCTCCAAAATTTAGTTCCGAAATCGTGTCAGCCACTCCATACATTTTTCGTTAAGAATTCGAACAAACTTTGGATCCGAATTCGGATGAATTTGCCAACTATCATACAGACTTCTGACCGAATTCTGAACGTTGGGTTCACTGGGAAGATACTATATTAAACTTTAGACATTATTTCAGTATGTGTTAGTTAACCGATTCCCATACTTCGCATTTTGGTCATCAGGGTAAAAAGGAACAAGTAAGAGCGTGCTAAGTTCGGCCGGGCCGAATTTTATATACCTTCCACCATGGATCGCATTTGTCGAGTTCTTTGCGCGGTATTTCTTTGTAAGCAAACAAAGAATATTGAATAAGAACTGTTATGCTATTGGAGCTATATCGAGTTATAGTCCGATTCGGACCATAAATGAATGCTGAACATTGTAGAAGTCATTGTGTAAAATTTCAGTCTCAAGAAGCAAAATCGGGAGATAGCTTTATATGGGAGCTGTATCAAGCTGTTGATCGATTCAGACCATATTAGACACGTATGTTGAAGGTCATGAAAGAAGCCGTTGTACAAAATTTCTGCCAAATCGGATGAGAATTATGTCCTCTAGAGGCTCAAGAATTCAAGATCCCAGATCGGTTTATATGGCAGCTATGTCAGGTTATATACCGATTTGCACCATACTTAACACAGTTATTGGAAGTCAAATACCTCATGCTAAATTTCAGCCAAATTGGATGAGAATTGCTCGTTCTATTGGCTCAAGAAGTCAAGATCCAAGATCGGTTTATTTGGCAGCTATACCAGATTATGAACCGATTTGAATCATACTTAACACAGTTGTTGAAAGTGCTACAAAAAACACCACGTTCAAAATTTCAGTCAAATGAGAATTGCTGGATGAGAATTGCGCCCACTGGAGGCTCAAGAAGTCCAGACACAAGATCGGTTTATATGGCAGCTATATCAAAATATGGACCGATTTGAACCATACTTAGTGTAGTTATTGGAAGTGCTACCAAAACACTACGTGCAAAATTTCAACCAAGATCGGTTTATATGGCAACTATATCAAAACATGGACCGATTTGACCCATTTACAATCCAACCGACCTACACTAATAAGAAGTGTTTGTGCAAAATTTCAAGCAGATAGATTTACTCCTGCAAAATTTAGCGTGCTTTCGACAGACAGAAGGACGAACAAGGATAGATCGACTTATTATGTCATGACGATCAAGAATATATATACATTATGGCGTCTTAGACGCATATCTCGAGGTGTTACAAACAGAATGACGAAATTAGTATACCCCCATTCTATGGTGGAGGGTATAAAAAGGCGTTAAGTTGGGCCGGGCCGAATCAATTGTGTATAACAAAATATTGATCTTTTAAGTAGTTATATCTAAAAATAAGCCGATCTGAACCATATGCGACACGGATGTCGAAAAGCCTAACATAAGTCACTGTATCAAATTGAAGAAGGATGTCGAAGGGCATAACACAACTCACTGTCCCAAATTTCAGCGATATCGGACAATAAATGCGTCTTTTATGGGCCCAAAACCTTAAATCGAGAGATCGGTCTTTATGACAGCTATATTCATATCTGGACAGATCTAGACCAAATTGATGAAGGATGTCGAAGGGCATAACACAACGCACTGTCCCATGTTTTGGCAAAATCGGACAATTAAATGCGCCTTTTATGGGCGCAAGACCTTAAATCGAGAGATCAGTCTATATGACAGCTATATCCAAATCTGAAGTGATCTGGGACAAATTGAAGAAGAATATCGATGGGTCTAATACAACTCACTGTCCCAAACTTCAGCAAATTCGGATAGTAAATGTGACTTTTATGTGCCTAAGACTCTAAATCGACGGATCGGTCTATATGGCAGCTATATCCAATCTATGTGGGCCAAGTTGAAGAAGGATTTTGAAGGGTCTAACACAATGTCCCAAATTTCAGCGATATCGGACAATAAATGCGCCTTTTATGGGCCCAAAACCTTAAATCGAGAGATCGGTCTTTATGGCAGCTATATTCATATCTGAACAGATCTAGACCAAATTGACGAAGGATGTCGAAGGGCATAACACAACTCACTGTCCCAATTTTTGACAAAATCGGGCAATAAATGCGCCTTTTATGGGCGCAAGACCTTAAATCGAGAGATCGATCTTTATGGCAGCTATATCCAAATCTGGACCGATCTGGATCAAATTGAAGAAGAACATCGATGGGACTAACACAACTTACTGCCCAAATTTCAGCAAATTCGGATAGTAAATGTGGCTTTATGGGCCTAAGACCCTAAATCGGCGGGGCTATGGGGGCTATATAAAGATATAGTCCGATATAGACCATCTTCGAACTTAGCCTGCTTATGGGTAAAAAAAAGAATCTGTGCTAAGTTTTAGCTTAATATCTCTATTTTTAAAGTCTGTAGCGTGATTTCAACAGACAGACGGACGGACGTAGCTAGATCGTCTTAAATTTTTATGCTGATCAAGAATATATATACTTTATAGGGTCGGAAATGGATATTTCGATGTATTGCAAACGGAATGACACCATCCTTCGGTGGTGGGTATAAAAATTAAATGGAAGGTTTGCGTTTCTTTACTTGCGAAACAAAAGTATTTGTTTTGACTTTATTTGTTTAGACGACTGTGTACGTGCTCAGCAAATTATTTGAATAAAAACAAAAAAACAAATGCCAAACCAATTTTCCTTTTGAAAAATTAACTTCATTTCATTAACATGCAGCGTTCTTTTAAGATTTTTATGTTATACAAGTACGCTTAAATAAACAGGCGGTTTTTAATTGCTTTATGAAATGTGTATTTTTCTTAAGAGATGTATGCGTACATAGTAAGTTCCCAAACTCTCAATCAAACTCGTATGTACATATGTGAGATATTATTTTGGAAAAGAAGAGAAAGCTTTAATTAGAGCAGATTTTAGCCATTTTTCGTTCTTATTTCTAAAATAGCACATATTCGTGTGAAACATTCGTTTCAGTATAAAACAAAAACCCTATTTGTATCCATGCGCTCATTCATGCTCTCCATTTGTTTGGATGTTTTTTACTTTAGGTAGCAATTTTAGACTTTTTGCATTTATTTTTATTTGAATTAAAAAAGAATTCGATGAGATTATACAGTTTGTTATAAATTTAATTAATTGCCATTTTTATTTAAGGCATGCATTAAAAAGCCACAAACACATAATTTATATACGCCCATCATTGCGTATTAGCAGAGACATGTGAGCAAATTATGAATTGTTTCACCAATGTTAGCAGATTAGCTAAGGCGAACTTTTTATACCCACCACCGTAGCATGAGGGTATACTAATCAAGTCATTCCGTTTGTAACACCTCGAAATTTGAAATTTTGATCTAGGACCCCATAAAGTACATATATTTCAGATCGCCTCGATATTCTGAGTCAATGTCTTGCTGTCAAAATCACGAAAGCGGTCGAATGCGTAAAGCTAGCCGCTTGAAATTTTGCACAGATACTTCTTATTGATGTAAGTCGTTAGGGATTGCAAATAGGCTATATCGGTTCTGATTAAATATAGCCCCCATATAAACCGATCTACCGGTTTGACTTCTTGAGACCCTCGAAGCCGCAATTTTTGTCCGATTTGGCTGACATAGTGTTCTGTTATGACTCTTAACAACTGTGTCAAGTACGGTCCAAATCGATCCATAACCTGATATTGCTCCCATATAAAGCGATCTCCAGATTTGATTTCCTAAGTCCTTACAAGCCACAATTTTTGTTCGATTTGGCTGAAATTTTGCAAGTGATGTTACTTTATGACTTTCAACAACTGTGAATGTCCAAATCGGTCTTGAACCTGATATAGCTCCCATACAAACCGATCACCCGATTTGACTTCTTGAGCCCCTGGAAGCCGTAATTTTTGTCCGATTTGGCTAAAATTTTCCAAATAGTGTTCTGTTATGACTTTCAACAACTGTGCCAAGTACTGTCTATAACCTGATATAGCTCCCATACAAACCGATTTTCCGATTTGACTTCTTGAGCCCCTGGAAGCCGCATATTTTCACCAATTTGGCTGAAATTTTGCACATAGTGTTCTGGTATGACTCTCAAGAACTGTGTCAAGTACAGTCCAAATCGGACAAGAACATGATTAAGCTCACATATAAACCGATCTCCCGATTTGACTTCTTGAACACTTACCAAACATATATAGCTCCCATATTTTAGCAGAATCCATGGTGGTGGGTTCTCAAGATTCGACTTGGCCGCTTATACTTGTTTTTATTAAAAATATAAACCTCAAATGTTAAAAAGCCCAATATACTAACATGAGTAGTATGCTAAAATGCAAAATAGCCTAACATCAAAAGAAAAATAGGCGGCCGACGCAAGTTATTTTGTCCATCTCTATTTCGAGTTGAGCTAAACCATCGAAGATTTATTTTAGAAGGGAAAAGAAAAGCAAGAGAATGTCGCCCACTTGTAATACCTTTCATTTGATACCCATAGTTCCCAAAGCGATAAAAGCGTCCTGTTGGGTGACGACACTGCCCCCTCCGACACTAAATTTGACATTGTAATGCCAAGTTCGTATTCTACTCTTAAATATTTTTCATTTGATACCCATATTGTCCCATGTCCGATCGGGTGGATTTTGGAATGGGGGTTCCCCCAAGTTATTTGACCCCAAAATTGTATGCCAATTTTGTGTTTTTGGAGTACCGTAAGGTGGCATACAAAATTTCGCTTAAATTGGTGCACCCATCTCCGAGATCTGTCGTTTTTGAAAATTGTGGTAAGAGAGAGGGCCCACCCCTCCCCCTCCCCATCGGATATCAGAAAATGTACTACCCTATTTTCACCGCTATCGTAATTTCGTCAGACGGACAGAGGTGCGAATATGGCTCAATCGACTTAGAGTGCCAAGACGATCAATAAACTTCATGGAGTCGCAGATCAAGATTTCGAGGTGTTACAAATGAAATTACTAGATTAGTGCACCACCATCTTAAGGTGGTGGGTCGTCGTAGAATACTTGCCACACGACAAAGTAATCCCTTAAAGCATAACAAGAGAAACGCAGCAGGTCTCAACTTGAGTTTCGAATTAATATTTATTGAAATATGTTTGTATATTTGTTTAAACTTTTATAAAAAAAAGCTGGTGTGTGGTTTAATTAAATAATACAAAATGTTAAATGGTATTAGAAGACAAGGACGAAGAAAAATATACAAATTGAGATAGCAATTGAAATAATGGTGTAGTAGTTCTCTTCAAACGGCAGCATTTGGCAAGCTTACAAATTGACCTTGTCAATGTTAAGACTTCTTAGCATAAAGGTCAAAACATCGGTGGCCTCCTCAATACGTTTGGATGTTGGTTTGCCAGCACCGTGGCCAGCCTTGCTGTAGACACGCAACAGTATGGGGTTCTTTTGGTGTTCCGATTGACGTACTGCCTCTTGGAGGGCAGCAATGAATTTCAACGAATGCAGAGGACTCACACGGTCATCGTGGTCGGCAGTGAGCACCAAGGTGGAGGGATATTCCTCTTGAGGCGATTTGGGTGTATGCACATTGTGGAGGGGTGAATACTTGAAGAGATTGTCGAAATGTTCCTTCTCATCGGGATTGCCATAGTCCGAGCACCAGGCATGGCCAATGGTGAATTTATGAAAACGCAACATATCCATAACGCCCACTTGGGCAACAGCAGCTCCAAACAAATCGGGACGTTGATTTATACAGGCACCCACCAACAGGCCACCGTTCGAGCCTCCCTGGATAACCAAACGGTCTTTAGTGGTATAGTTGTGGGCAACCAAATATTCGGCTGCCGCTTGGAAGTCATTGAACACATTTTGTTTATTCAGCAAACGGCCGGCATTGTGCCATTTTTCACCATATTCACCACCACCACGCAAATTTGGATAGGCAATGACCCCATCAAAAGTGTCGATGAACATTAGGCCCGTAATGCCGAAGGAGGGTTGCATGCTAATGTTGAAACCTCCATAGCCATACAGGAAACAAGGGCGTGGCGTTCTTTTCTCCGATTCGCTGTTCTTATACACGATGAACATGGGGATTTTGGTAGAGTCTTTACTCTCGTAGAAGACCTGCTCCACTTTGTAGTTGGAGGGAGAAAAGCCCTCCAAGTTGAGTTTGATTTCCCGCAGCAGCTTTGGTGTGAAGTTGTTCCATTTGAAGTCATAGTGGTAAATTGTTCCGGGAGTTAGGAACGACGAGAAGTTGTAGAACAACTCCGAGTGCTCCTTCTTACCGGATAAGGCCACAATGGTACCAATGTCCAAATCAAACTTATGAATCAGTTCACCGGTCTGTAGGGAATGCACTTGTAGCACACTCTTCACGTCTTGTATGTAACCCAACACCAGTTTATCTTCATGCACGCAATGTACCCAATCCAGGACGTCAGAGGCGTGTTCAGGAATCAGAGTTTGCCAATTCTCTTGAGCAGGATTCTCAAAGTCTATCATGATCACACGATAATTGGAAGCATCCTTATTAGTACGGAAATACATTTTGGAGCCGATGTTTGTTATGTAGTCGTAATCGGACTCAAACTTTTCAACGATTTTCTTGATTTTAAGTTTGGAGTTGATCTCGGCACCCTCCACCAAATCGGCATAGTACACTATGTTGTCGCGACAATCTTTGACAATGGGCAAAATAAGGTACTTGCCACAATCGGAGACCACCGATTGGATGCGCCAGGTGGGTTCCTCGGGAAATTCGGCGATTAAGACGTCCTTTTCCTGTGGTTGGCCCACGTAGTGGTAGTAAAGCTTTTGATTTTCATTTTGTTTGGTCTCAGAACCATCCGTTTTACCTTCCTGGTGTGGATAGCGGCCATAAAAGAAGCCTTTGTTGTCCTTAGTCCAGGAAATATCAGAGAACTTTACCTTCTCCAGAACTTCATCAAGATCCTTGCCAGTCTCCACATTGCGTATGTAAATCTTAATCCAATCCGAGCCACTGGCACTCAAGCCATAGGCCATGAATTTGCCATCTTCGGAGAAGGACTTCTGGGCCAGTGCTATGGTGCCATCGCTAGACAAGGCATTGGGATCGAAAAACAAACGTGGCTCTCCATCCAGCGTGTCTTGTTGATACATAACACTTTGGTTCTGCAACCCAGTGTTCTTATAGAAATAATAATACTGGCCATGTTTCATGGGGCAACCGTACTTCTCATAGTTCCACAGCTTTGTCAATTTTTTATTGATTTTCTTCCAGGCTTCACATCCCTCTAGAAAAGGTTGACTTATTTTGTTTTGCTCTTCCACATACTTTTGGGTCTCTTCCGCATCCGGATCCTCTAACCAGCGATAGACATCTTTCACCTCAGTGCCATGGAAATTGTCAACAACGTTCTCATCTTTTCGTGCAACGGGATACTTAAGAGGGGAGATTTTTGTATCAGAACTTGATGAAAGATTAAGGACATCAGCTGTCATGTTGGAGGCTTTTAGGCTAGATGAATAATGCCGTCTAAGAAGCGTGGATAAGTTCTGAATAATCCTTAAACTGGATATTTGCATTCAAATTTTCTCAAATGAAGAAGAATGGAGAGGAGTTCGAAAAAAATGTGGGGAATCGTAAGCAATCTGTAGAAGAAAAAAGAATGAAGAACGTTCGGTATTATTGAATAAAGTAATGGATCGATGGTCACGATACCAGGCTGCCACTGGTGTTATAAAAATTTTTTAAATTATGGATTTTTAAGACAAAGATGAAACTAAGGGGATGAAATTAAGGCCATAACATATGGACAAGCTTGTGTGGGTATGGGAGATGCAAATCCGTTATCAGCCGATGAAGATACTATCAATAAAAAAACATGTTGTAAGAACAGAAAGACGGCGTTAAAAAGAGAACGTAGTACCTTTGTGATGTCATTAGATTATCTAAAAGAAGCATTAGAAAATGCTATGTTTAACTTGGTTGCTAGCTTTGAAAACCTTAAGGCCAAATTATTCGCTCGAAGAAAATATAAACAAGTATCCCATATCCAAACAATCCCATGGCAACTGGTTGTACGTACCTTTACGTACGTACCAAACGCAAATTTTGCCCATGAACATTCCACTAAGGAACTGGGGCAAAATTCCCATATATCAATGAGTGCAGTACGATTCAAGTTTAAGCTCAATGACAAGGGGCCTCCATTTTATAGCCGAGTCCAAACGGCATGCCGCAATGCGACACCTCTTTGGAGAGAAGTTTTACATGGCATAGTACCTCACAAATGTTGCCAGCATTAGGAGGGCAAAACCACTGCTGACGTTTTTTTCTGGTCTCGCCAGGATTCGAACCAAGGCGTTCAGCGTCATAGGCGTCATTTACGTACGTACCATTGTTTTAAATTTAAGCGAAGTTAGCTAATAAATGCTGTATTTATTATGCTTAAGACCCTAAATCGGGTGTTGGGTCTATGGTCCCATCTGGACCATATCCAAGTCAGATGTCGGGAGGCTATGTTCGACCGGGCCGAATTTTGGGTACCTATGGATTCCGCCAAAAATGTACCCTTTTCAACTGAAAATATAGTTGAATTATTTTGGTCTCAAGAAGTCATATCGAGATATAGGCACTTAAGGGACCTATATCAACTTATTGACCGATTCGGATAAAACTGGCAATGATGTTGTTAGTCATAGGATAGGATTTTGGGACAAATTTTAGCCAAACCAGGAGTACATTTAGATGTCTAAGGGCTGAAGAAGGCAAATCCGGGAACCGGTTTATATGGTGGCTATATCTGTTTATTGACCGATTCGGATCATACTTGGCATGGATTTTGGAAGTCATAACATAAGTTTTTGTTCAAAATGTCAGCCAAATCGAAATAAAATTGTGTCCTCTAAGGGCTCGAGAAGTCAAATGCGGGGATCAGTTTATATGGGGGCGCTATCCAAATCTCAACTGATATGGCCCATTGGTAAACTCCAACGACCGGCGTTAATAAGAAGTATCTGTGCAAAATTTCAAGCGGTTAGCTTTAGGCGTTCGACCGCTATCGTGATTTTGACAGACGGACATGGCGAAATCGATCTAGAATATTTATATTTGAAGGGGTCTTAGATCAATATTTCGAGGTATTACAAAAGGAATGACTAGATTAGTATACTCATATCCTATGGTGGTGGGTATCCAACATAGTAAAGTGCAAGGCAAAATAAGTAATGAAAGCAAAAGTCGAGCAGAGCTACAGGAAAGTTTTCAAAAAAAAGTAAAAAAGTTCGGCCGGGCGAATCTTATATACCCTCCACCATGGATCACATTTGTCGAGTTTTTTTCCCGGCATCTCTTCTTAAGCAAAAAAGGATATAAGAAAAGATTTGCTCTGCTGTTAGAGCGATATCAAGAAATGGTCCGGTTTGGACCACAATTAAATTATATGTTGGAGACCTGTGCAAAATGTCAGCCAATTCGAATAAAAATTGCGCCCTTTGGGGGGCTCAAGAAGTAAAATAGAGAGATCGATTTATATGGGAGCTGTATCAGGCTATAGACCGATTCAGACAATAATAAAGAGGATCCGTACAACATTTCAGGCAAATGGGATAATAATTGCGACTTCTAGAGACACAAGAAAGCAAGATCCCAGATCGGTTTATATGGCAGCTATATCAGGTTATGAACCGATTTGAACCTTATTTGACACATTTGTTGAAAGTAAGAACAAAATATGTCATGCAAAATTTCAGCCAAATCGGATAGGAATTGCGCCCTCTAGAAGGCCAAGAAGTCAAGTCCCCAGATCTGTTTACATGACAGCTATATCAGGTTATGACCCGATTGCAACCATACTTGGCACAGTTGTTGGATATGATAACAAAACACGTCGTGCAAAATTTCATTCCAATCGGATAAGAATTGCGCACTCTAGAAGCTCAAGAAGTCAAGACCCAAGATCGGTTTATATGGCAGTTATATCAAACCATTCAGTCAAATCGGACCAGAATTGCGCCCTCTAGAGACTCAAGAAGTCAAGACCCAACATCGGTTTATATGGCAGCTATATCAAAACATGGACCGATATGGCGCATTTACAATGCCAACCGACCTACATTAATAAAAAAAAAAAAATTGTGCAAAATTTCAAGCGGCTAGTTCTACTCCTTCGAAAGTTAGCATGCTTTCGACAGACAGACGTACGGACAGCCGGACGGACATGGCTAGATCGACATAAAATGTCACGACGATCAAGAATATATTCTTTATGGGTTCTCAGACGAATATTTCGAGTAGTTACAAACAGAATGACGAAATTAGTATACCCCCATCCTACGGTGGAGGGTATAAAAACAACAAAAATTCAGAAAAATACATGAACCCTTTATTTGAATCTATAGTATACATATAATTTAATGTTTGAAGATAATTTCATGCAAAAGTTGACCGTGACTGCGCTTCAAATGGTCCATCCGCTTAGTCCAACTGTGGCATGTGGCACCGTCTGGTTGAAACCACATGTCAAGCTCTTGCATTTTGGGCAAAAAAAAGATGGATATCATCTCACGGTAGCGCTCACTATTTACAGTTATGTTACGATTCGCATCATCTTTGAAGAAGCACGGTCCAGTGATGCCACTAGCCCATAAACCGCACCAAAATGTGTCTTTTTTTGGATGCATTGGTAGCTCTTGCAATGCTTCTAGCTGATCTTCAATCCAAAATCGACAATTCTGTTTATTTACATTACCCAAAAATGAGATTCGTCGCTCAATGGAAGAAGCGCGCGATGAACTTTCTTTACAGAGCACGCGTTTTGATAATAAAATTCAAAATTTTGCAAGCGTTGTTCGTTTATAAGATGATTCATGGTTAAATTATAGACCAAACTGAAGATGATTGAAAGTGAAACAAAACACGAAAGGTGCGTGAGCTGTTTAAACCAGTGTTTCCAAAAAGATAATCGCTAAAAAATTACCCTTTAATATTCTAGATCTAACCTATAAGTGGAAATGGGCCAATGCTACTATATGCTCGCTTATATCTAGTTCTGAACCGATTTTGATGAACTTCAGAAGAGATAACAAAATTCGTAGCACATTTCGAGTAAATATGTGCAAAATTGTTAAAGTGAATAAGTCAACAGTCACTCAATAAAATGATTATTGCAATATGACTTAAAATCGCACGAACATTTTTTTATATGGGAGATATATGTATTGAACTGACTTCGACCAAATCTGTATACATATATGGAAGGTATATCCAAATTTGAATCGATCCATTTTCAATAGTCTTCGATTTCAGGCAAAACAAGTAAAAAGGCGTAAAGTTCGGCCGGGCCGAACTTTGGACACCCATCACCTCGGGTATATACATAAACCACCTTTCGTCAAAATCCGGTGAAAAATGCATACCTTATGCTATATCAAAATATGTTACGATTTGGACCAAATACTAATAAGAACAACTCATTGTTCAATTGTGTATAACAAAATATTGGTCTTTTTAGCAGCTATATCTAAAAATAACCCGATCTGAACGAAATACGACACGGATGTCGAAAAACCATAAGTCACTGTGTCACCGAGAGTCTCAGTGAGATGCACCGGCTCTTGCGTAAACACTGAGTGTGTATGATGCTCGATATGTCAAGTACTTCTCACCTTTAAATAACCAATAGCCACCCTGTTCCCATGGCGATCGGTCTTTTGGAACGAGATTGCTGACCAACAGGAGCTTGACGAGGATTGCCACCTCTACAATAAAATGTGGCTACAATTACTACTACAATAATTGGATAGCCCAATCTTACTTTAAATCTAAGATCTAATCGACCTTAAACAATTGATTTCGCAAGCAATACAAAGTTTCGCGTTTGTTTTATGAATAAATGTCACTGCCGATGGGTCCTTCCAGTACCCCTTAGCGACTAAAAGTTTCCATAGAAAAATTTATAAAAGGATTTTGAGAATTTTTCGAATGTAAACCACAGCGACATGGGCGCTCCACCCGAAATTAAATTCTGGCTACGTTGCTGGCTCCCATATAAAGTGATCTCTCGATTTGATCTATCCTACTTGACGGAAATTTTGTACAATGGGACATATTTGGCAAATATGTCCATAACCTTATGTAGCTCCCATATAAATCGATCCTTATATTTTGCTTTTTGAGTCCCTAAAGGACGCAATTCTTATGCGATTTGGTTAAAATTACTTCTACTCTGATCTCCAACGTTCAAACCAAGTAAAGCGAAAATCGGCCCATAACCTGATATAGTAGCTCCAATAGCACAACAATTATTATTATACCCTCTACCATAGGATGGGGGTATACAAATTTCGTCATTCTGTTTGTAACTACTCGAAATATTCGTCTGAGATATATATTCTTGATCGTCGTGATATTTTATGTCCATCTAGCCATGTCCGCCGTCCGTCCCTCCGTCCGTCTGTCTGTCTGTCGAAAGCACGCTAACTTTCGAAGGAGTAAAGCTAGCCGCTTGAAATTTTGCACAAATACTTCTTATTAGTGTAGGTCGGTTGGGATTGCAAATTGGCCATATTTAAAATACAATAGCTGCCATATAAGCGGATCTTGGGTCTCTAGAGGGCGCAATTCTGGTCCGATTTGATTGAAATTTTGCACGTGGTGTTTTGATATCACTTCCAACAACTGCACTAAGTACGGTTCAAATAGGTCCATGTTTTAAAATAGCTGCCATAGAAACCGGGTCTTGACTTCTTGATCCTCTAGAGTGCGCAGTTCTTCTCCGATTGGAATGAAATTTTGCACGACGTGTTTTGTTATGATTTCCAACAACTGTGCCAAGTATGGTTCAAATCGGTTTATAACCTGACATAGATAGCTGCCATATAAACCGATCTTGGGTCTTGACTTCTTGAGCCTCTAGAGTGCGCAACTCTTATCCGATAGGAATGAAATTTTGCACGACGTGTTTTGTTATGATATCCAACAACTGTGCCAATTATGGCTCAAATCGGTCCATAACCTGATACAGCTGTCAGATAAACCGATCTTGGGTCTTGACTTCTTGAGCCTCTAGAGGGCGCAATTCTTATTCGATTTTAATGAATTTTTGCACGAAGTATTTTGTTATGACATCCAACAACTGTGCCAAGTATGGTTCAAATCGGTTTATAACCTGATATAGCTGACATACAAACCGATCTGGGATTTTGACTTCTCGAGCCTCTAGAGGTCGCAATTATTATCCGATTTGCCTGAAATTTTGTACGACGGATCCTCTCATGAATATCAACATACGAGTTTATTAAATCGTTCTCTCTATTTTAATTCTTAAGCCCCCAAGTGCAATTCTTATTCGAATTGGCTGACATTTTACACAGGTCTCCCACATATAATGCTCTAATAGCAGAGCAAATCTTTTCTTATATCCTTTTTTGCCTAAGAAGAGATGCCGATCCATGGTGGAGGGTATATAAGATTCGGCCCGGCCGTGCTTAGCACGCTTGTTCATTATTTTTTTTTTTTTTGCCTTAAAAGAGATACCAGGCGAAGAACTTTATAACAATCCATAGTGGATGGTATATAAGATTCGGGGCGTCTGAACTTAGCACACTTTTATTTTTATACTCATTCCGTTTGCAACACA